>NC_060120.1:265742480-266045510 GCF_021461395.2 Schistocerca americana
GGAGGCTCTGTAATAGTGTGGGGCGTGTGCAGTTGGATCCCTGAAACGTGTAGGTACGATTCTGACAAGTGACACGTACTTAAGCATCCTGTCTGATCACCTGCATCCATTCATGTCCATTGTGCATTCCGACGGACTTGGGAAATTCCAGCAGGACAATGCCACACCCCATACGTCCAGAATTGCTACATAATGGCTCCAGGAACACGCTTCTGAATTTAAACAATTCCGATGGCCACCAAACTCCCCAGAAATAAACGTTATTATCTGAGATGCCTTGCACTGTGGGGTTCAGAAGAGATCTCCACCCCCTCGTACTCTTACGGATTTATGGACATCCCTGCAGGATTCATGGTGTCAGTTCCCCCCCAGCACTACTCAGACATTAGTTGAGTTGATGCCACATCGTGTTGCGGCACTACTGCGTGCTCGCAGAGGGCCCTACACGATATTAGGCAGCTGTATCAGTTTCTTAGGCTCTTCAGTGTGCTTCATAACAATAGGTTCATTAAAGAGAAAATTTTCCAACCTCCTGTAGCCACTTCACACGGGTTACTTTACGCATACAACAGCATTCCTTTAATCCGATTAAACTCTTCAAATAATGTTTCGCCAACATGCCTGTCTTTCTATTTAACGTTACCAATTTATTTAATTACTTTTCTTCGTAACAGCCCCACGAAACCGCAGTTAACCTTCCTCCATTCTATCACCTTGTCAGGGAGCATATAAAATTATGTACATTTAATAATCATCTTCCATACACAACTGTTAGTTATGGTGTATGTTGTTTTGGACATGTCCGAAAGAACGGGCACCACTTATATAATTATGGTGATGATGGCCAATGATCTCTTCAGTACAGATACACAACAAGCTCGACCTCTTACGAGAATCGGCTACATGCTGAGACTAAGGAGTCTGCTGAGAGGGGCCCTAAATCGTTAGTGTGTGATTTGAGAATTTGAGTATGACGGGAAGTATGCAGTTGTGGTGACAATTATGTTCGGATGGTATAGTGGTCAGCACATCTGCATAGCAACTAGGAGACGAGATTTCGAATACCAGTCTGGCACAAATTTTCAACTTACGCCATTGATATACGTCAGTGCCCACTGGCAACATATGTCTTTAATTCCTTTGTCTGTCAATTATGGTTTAGTGATTGTCTAAAGCACCGACGTATATTAAGTGATACGATTGCATTTCTTTTATTTCGTATTGCAGTAATTCCTTGAGAACTATCCACACTACCAATATGCTTTCAGTACTTTCCTCGCTCAAGCAGCTAGCAGTCATATACTGCATAGTGGCATTTAATAGCAGGAGAATATTTAGTTAATTAATGCTGAGACATACTATTGTCAAGCTAAAGTCCACAGCACTAGGACTTTTCAACCACAGCTAACAGATAACTGAATATGTCACATCATTTCTCAAATGGCTCTGAGCACTATGGGACTTAACAGCCGAGGTCATCAGTGCCCTAGAACTTAGAACTACTTAAACCTAACTAACCTAAGGACATCACACACATCCATGCGCGAGGCAGGATTCGAACCTGCGACCGTAGCGGTCGCGCGGTACCAGACTGAAGCGCCTAGAACCGCTCGGCCACACCGGCCGGCTCACATCATTTCTCCACTTCACCCTAATCATTTAGATTTCATTACAGTATCCCTCCATACAGCAATTTAGTAACTAAGGCAATGTCTATGTAATAAATTAACCTCAGTCTCAGCAATATATCTACTACGAACAAATAAATTATACTCCCAGTTCCACTTAATGAACATCCCTGTAAGTTCATGTACATAAAGTCCACATACCCTAAGAAAAGATTCTCTTGTCATTTTCTAGGTAACTATTTTTCATGCCGTTTTGGCCTTCCTTATTTGCTCATGAATGTGTACGTTTCGAAATACACTCCTGGAAATGGAAAAAAGAACACATTGACACCGGTGTGTCAGACCCACCATACTTGCTCCGGACACTGCGAGAGGGCTGTACAAGCAATGATCACACGCACGGCACAGCGGACACACCAGGAACCGCGGTGTTGGCCGTCGAATGGCGCTAGCTGCGCAGCATTTGTGCACCGCCGCCGTCAGTGTCAGCCAGTTTGCCGTGGCATACGGAGCTCCATCGCAGTCTTTAACACTGGTAGCATGCCGCGACAGCGTGGACGTGAACCGTATGTGCAGTTGACGGACTTTGAGCGAGGGCGTATAGTGGGCATGCGGGAGGCCGGGTGGACGTACCGCCGAATTGCTCAACACGTGGGGCGTGAGGTCTCCACAGTACATCGATGTTGTCGCCAGTGGTCGGCGGAAGGTGCACGTGCCCGTCGACCTGGGACCGGACCGCAGCGACGCACGGATGCATGCCAAGACCGTAGGATCCTACGCAGTGCCGTAGGGGACCGCACCGCCACTTCCCAGCAAATTAGGGACACTGTTGCTCCTGGGGTATCGGCGAAGACCATTCGCAACCGTCTCCATGAAGCTGGGCTACGGTCCCGCACACCGTTAGGCCGTCTTCCGCTCACGCCCCAACATCGTGCAGCCCGCCTCCAGTGGTGTCGCGACAGGCGTGAATGGAGGGACGAATGGAGACGTGTCGTCTTCAGCGATGAGAGTCGCTTCTGCCTTGGTGCCAATGATGGTGGTATGCGTGTTTGGCGCCGTGCAGGTGAGCGCCACAATCAGGACTGCATACGACCGAGGCACACAGGGCCAACACCCGGCATCATGGTGTGGGGAGCGATCTCCTACACTGGCCGTACACCACTGGTGATCGTCGAGGGGACACTGAATAGTGCACGGTACATCCAAACCGTCATCGAACCCATCGTTCTACCATTCCTAGACCGGCAAGGGAACTTGCTGTTCCAACAGGACAATGCACGTCCGCATGTATCCCGTGCCACCCAACGTGCTCTAGAAGGTGTAAGACAACTACCCTAGCCAGCAAGATCTCCGGATCTGTCCCCCATTGAGCATGTTTGGGACTGGATTGAGCGTCGTCTCAAACGGTCTGCACGTCCAGCACGAACGCTGGTCCAACTGAGGCGCCAGGTGGAAATGGCATGGCAAGCCGTTCCACAGGACTACATCCAGCATCTCTACGATCGTCTCCATGGGAGAATAGCAGCCTGCATTGCTGCGAAAGGTGGATATACACTGTACTAGTGCCGACATTGTGCATGCTCTGTTGCCTGTGTCTATGTGCCTGTGGTTCTGTCAGTGTGATCATGTGATGTATCTGACCCCAGGAATGTGTCAATAAAGTTTCCCCTTCCTGGGACAATGAATTCACGGTGTTCTTATTTCAATTTCCAGGAGTGTGTTTTGATGTCTGAGCCCACGCGACTCACCCGTTATAAACAAAGGTATTTTGTTGTATTAAGTATGTGTTTCACGCTGCATGATTTAAACCGTCCCGTTCTCGGATTGTGCACAGTATTCAGTGGAAAATGAAAGTAAAATATATGTGTTCTGTGAACGAGAAACGAATCAAACGGCTGTATAGAGGCAGCAGGACTCTTTTTCATCAAATACAGCCGAAATTGACTTGCCACAGAACACGTATAATTATCCATCTCTGATATGTTTTGAGCGTTATTATTGTATTCTTATATATTTTGCCTCCTAGATAGAGCAATGTATGGTATCCGTACTAACTGCCAACCGAAGAATTACACAGAAACAAAATACATGCTTTGTGTAATTACTGAAGAGACTATGAACGCTACATGCGAAAAAATGCTAACTTGCTGACAACTTTATTTTGTAAATAAAAACCACATTTTCTTGCTGCACTTTAATTTATTTCTCCCAGACGTGTGTCGCCTTTCCTTTTTACTCTAAGGCATCTTTAGTGGGATCAAAAATAACTTACAGTGCAGCAAGAAAAGGGGGTTTTTATTTACAAAACAAATATTTCTGTGCTTGCTATGGAGGATGGCCACGCAAACAAACTTGTTGCTGACACTGTTTGTAATAGAAGGCCGGCCGGAATGGCAGAGCGGTTCTAGGCGCTACAGTCTGGAACCGCGCGACCACTACGGTCGCAGGTTCGAATCCTGCCTCGGGCATGGATGTATGTGATGTCCTTAGGTCAGTCAGGTTTAAGTAGTTCTAAGTTCTAGGGGACTGATGACCTCAGAAGTTAAGTCCTATAGTGCTCAGAGCCATTTGAACCATTTGATTGGTAATAGAAGAAGTAGCACTATTTATGGGTGGAAAAAAGCATAATGTTGTCAGAATTTTCACACATTTGTGTTCAAGTAGCTGTGGTTGTACTCACAAATCAGTGGCTCTGTTATGTTGAGTGGTGATGTTAAGTAAGCTGCATTACATGCAATAACGTCAGATGCCCTGACGTGTCTGTTCTCTTTGGTTAAGCATAAATCGTGACGTGTGCTCCCTGCTCTCTCCCACCCCAAGGTGTCCCAACACACGATGCGTATGCATGCGCACCATTGCTGCCGAGCATGCATCGTGCTACTGAGGTAGAATGGAAGTATGGATTAAACACATTCAAGGTCGTATAGCGTTATATTCATTATTTATAATTGTATCATATAGCAAATATTATCCAATAAAAGCATTTTCCCAATGAATATGATGAAGTTTAAAAGCCAAAGAATAAATATTTTTCCCTAATTCACAAAATATTCTTAAAATAATAATAATATTTTTATTTAATGTTTTATCCATCCTCAGCAACTGCAGTCATATATAAGGTAATAACAGGCAACCAACTGCATAAAAGAAATTTAATTTCTCTACCAGTTTCAGGCAATTAGTGCCCTTCTTCAGAAGGTTATACCTACCCTATTATATGCGACTGTCAATAATAAGAAGCATACAGCAAAATGCCATGTTCATGACGTTCATAGCGTCTATCCGGTGGTACTTGCCAGATACTATATTTATATAAATTCGTACACACCACCCGGATTTCAGATGTAAATCTCATCTATGTACGCCCATTCTTCATAAAATTAATGAACGTTAAAAAGGCCCTTAGATCCGTGAACATTTTATAAGGACTCCCTCTTAGTTTTTCTTGATTTGCATAGGGCCTGAGATTTACATGCTGAAATCCGGGTGGTGTGTACGATTTCATCCAAACAAAGGGTATGTGAAGTACAATTTGAGCGGAATTATACATCGCGAAAATTAATAAATTTAAACTTGACGCATGATGCAGTAGTTTTCACGTACTTCAGTGTTCACGACATATATCGTGTACCAAGTGTCGTACAATGATATAACTTTGCAGTTAATGATACAACGTTCAGTAATAAATGCAGACACTGTATGCAAAATACGTTGCAAATACTTTTAGTAGTAAAGATTTAATTAATTTAAACGTCATACGTGATGCTAAAATGAACAGCGAAAATGTAATAAGCGACAAACTTTTATCGTTTCATCATTTGTTGGGGCACATCATAAGAAAATATTTTGTAAACATGTTAAATTTTGTGTAATGTTTGTTGCAAGGCACTAAGTGCTCTTGTTCTCACATACTGGATGAGTAAATCTGGGTATTCATGCTTCGTGGTCTACACTTCTTTCTCGCCTCCACCCCCATCACTTTTATGGGAGGATGCTTCTTACCACCACAGCGATTCGTTCCAGACAGGAAGTAATGTGTGTACCTAGTGTGATTGAAATCGGTCTAATGGTTTCGGAGGAGATGTGGAACATATGCACATACATACATTCATACATGATATAATTTTAAAATATATGTGGATATCTTTCCTTTCGTAATCAGATTTTGTTTAAATGAAACCTATACGGTACCCAAAGCTATACTCAAGTTACCTGCGAAAACCAGTTCGTCTAGTAATTTTGGAGATTAGCGTGTTCAAACAGACAGATAGACGAGAAAGTTTTATTAAAATGTCTGTAACAAAATCTTTGTTTTCGTGATCCCATTTGAGAAACTAAAGCCTGTTCTGTGCCCCAAACTATGCTTAAGTTACCTTCGGAAACTCGATGGAAGTTTGTCTAGTCGTTTTGGCTTCAGAGGCAAACAGACCGAAACGACGATGTTTCAGATTTAGTATATTGTTAGTATAGATTAGATGAGGAAACGTATGTTCATCATTACTTATATCTTAATTTATTTTTATCACAAATATTGTTTCAACAACACGATTTCATTGACATGGTGGGAAAATTATTTAAAGGGATGTAAGGTTCTTGTGTGGATGGTTTTCAATTAGGCACTGCAAATATCTTCTCATGAGGGTTTTCAGTTATTAGGAAAGGATACATAAAAGTCGCATTGCTTTTTAAGTAGGCGTACTTTAGATTCAAAGACTTTATTTTCAATATAACCATTTATATGTAAAATATCAATTTTTTGAAAGGCGGCAATCACATTTCCAACAAGCGTTACCAGATAGAATTGCTGAAACACATTGGAAAAGATGTATGAGGTGCAGTTCGTTTTGTATTATAACGGAATAGGGGAGAGAGGGTTACAGTTTTAATAAATCATTTGCGGTGGCAAGTATTAAAGCACAGTTGGTTTTAGATTTTCTCACTTGATATTCGAGTATCGAACGGTAGAGAAACGGTCTGAAAATGGTTACATGCAACCTCGACCAAACTTTTATATGTGAAATGCTGAGTTACCATCTACACATAGGTGTAGTACAAATCTGATGTGCGCAGGATTATTTATAAGTACCTTTGGGGTCTCAGAACATGACCATGAAAACTACAAGACGTATAGATAACAGACACACATCAGCGGATAGAGCGTCTTTCCAATTTTGTGTGGCGTGGCAACGTCAGTATGTGCATACAGTTCATTGTAGTCGCTGACGCAAATCGGCCAGGTAGCTGCGGCAGCAGCCACCTTTGGAAA
Source organism: Schistocerca americana (assembly GCF_021461395.2). NCBI lineage: Eukaryota > Metazoa > Arthropoda > Insecta > Orthoptera > Acrididae > Schistocerca > Schistocerca americana. The sequence goes on from NC_060120.1 coordinate 265,749,375, forward strand.
TCTGCTCACTGGGTTGCCTGCTTGCAGGCGCAAACTAATACGATACGACAATACGGAGTGGTTGACTTATGAAAATATTTTGACACGACTGTCCCCATAGTGGAACTACGCCATGGCGCGTACTACGAATGGAAACTTGGAGAGGCGCTGTGTCCACTGACGTGTCTCATTTTTCTGTGTTTAATGGAGTTTTCACGCAGTCTTCTTTTGAATCGCTGCCGGGAATTATGAACAATCCTGTATATATAATGTTCATAGATCTCTGAAGAATAGTTACGACCCGGATGCACCGTAACAAATGTGTGCGAAAAGGACGCGCGTAAAATCGGTGTTGAGGGGGAGGGCGACGGGGGTGGGGGGCGGTTTCGGTACTTAACAGTCACTCTCGTTCGGATTTTACGTACAAATACAGTCACCCTTAGAGAACTCCGTATTGGGGCGAGACTGATAGTTCCAGTTTGGTCTAGCGGTGTATCGGACCTTGAGGTAAGATAAATTTTAACCAACAGAAAAATTATTACTGTGCTTGGATTATACGTACACAAACACGTTTTTCTGGACAGCCTTTGAAGCGCATCATTCTGTATTTTAAACTTGTAGAAAGCGGTAGAAACTTGAAAGAAGGTTGAAAAATGCATAAAGCCAAAATAAAATTTTTCCATTCAATAATCTTAACCCTTTGTCGAAAGACAGCAGTTTAAAATACAACTACATGTAGCACTTAAAATTCGTTATTACGTCAAATGAGGGGGGCGGAAAAGGTTGTAAGCAAATAAAACACGTAAAAACTGCATTCTTATTTTAAGGCACAATAATTTTTTATGTATACGTTTCCTTTCTTTCAATATTTTTTTACAGTCCTTCAATATAGCCTGCCAGCTTCTCTGTGACTGAATCCCAACGTCTCCGGAGCTCTGTTCTTCCATCCAGGGCACCACTTCTGTTCATCTGTCGAATAGCACCGTTAACGGTGGTATAAAGCTCTTATAGAGAAAGGTTTTTCCAATTTCGGGAACAAGTCGAAGTCTGGTAGACTCATGTCCCGGCTGAAGGGAGGATGCGGCAACACTTTCCATCCGCGCTTTTTTGGCTACAACATAGTTGATATTTGTACAAATTTTATTTTCAGGAAAACAACCGAAAAGTTCGTCAATTTTCGTACAGGTTTGAAAAGTTCAAAAAATGGCTATGGGCACTATGGGACACAACATCTGAGGTCATCAGTCCCCTAGAACTTAGAACTAATTAAACCTAACTAACCTAAGGACATCACACACATCCATGCCCAAGGCAGGATTCGAACCTGCGACCGTAGCGGTCGCGAGGTTCCAGACTAAAGCGCCTAGAACCGCTCGGCCGCAACGGCCGGCTTTGAAAAGCTGATGCTATTTTGTCGTGCACGAATTGTTTCCCAGTTCTGCTTATTACAGTCAATCGCATCACAGTTAATTCGGATTGGATATTGCAGTATTTTGCGCCAAAACTATTCACGTGAGTTTTTCTAGCGGCAGTTCCTTAATTTTCATTTTTTTATTATTGCAAACTTTAAATAAATAATGACTGTAATTTTAAGATAAATGATAATAGTAAGATATATTCTACGCAGTAGTTTAGTATTTGTTGCACGAATCATTCAGCTTGTGTTACAGGGAGCTTTTAAGTACGTTTATCTATGTAGTATAGTCGTATCGTGAATTTATCTTCGTAGTATAAAATATTTACAAAAATTATTATCGTCAACTTCTCGCAGTGTTTAACGTTACGTTCGGTATTTTATGTTTGCTGTTATTTTGTGCACTGTATTATGTATTTATGTTTGTTTTTTATGTTTGCGCGTACGTGAATACAAAACGAAAAAGTTAAAAAAATAAAGAATAAAAAATTTTAAAATTTAAGCAACAAAAACGAAATAATAAAAAATAAACAATATGAAAGATAAAAATAAATAAAAAAGCCTCCCTCAGGCATTCGACCTTGACTTGTTTCGAAACTTTTGTGCTCTGAGGATATAGTAGTGTGTACTGGACAGGATCAACCATGGGAGGCAGGTAACCCTAGAGGGCCGAAACACAATGAAGAAGAAAAAAAAACAACCATACAAGAGCAGTCGTCACCCGATTCAACAAAATTAGACATGGGTTACAACCTATGGCGGTCTAATGTCAAAATTATGGTAGAGTAAATGTTGGGTACAGAACGAAAAATGCTCCTATCATAGCACGAAAAAGGCGAATGTGTTCTGGGCAAAGTTGACACATACGCGTTGTTTTACGCGTTACCCTACTTCCCCAGCGCAGTGAGATCTCTTAGCTGCAAGATTTTGGCACACCTGCGTCTTACAATTTTAGGTTACAGCCCCTGATCCTGTGGCCAAAATCCAGAAGATTCGCCAATCACAGTAAACAATATGTAACAATAAACTTCCTGGCAGATTTAAACTATGTGCCGGACGGAGACTCGAACTCGGGGCCTTTGCCATTCGCGGGCAAGTGCTCTTCCATCTGCCTGGCACACATTTTTAATCTGCCACGAAGTTTCATACCAGTGCACACTCCGCTACAGAGTGAAAATTTTATTCTGGAAATATGTAACATACTACGGCTGAAGAGCATGTGTGTAACAGCAAAAAAAGTTTTTCTGTGTCAATGAAATTTCTGGGTATAGATATGTTCCTGAGACGATAAAACATTCATTTGATTTCTGGGCCGGGGGGAGGAGATTGATACTTTTACCAAGAGGATCATTCCTCCCACAAACCCAACCCATGAAGAACAAACAGACACAAATTTATTTGCTTCTGGAGATCAAGATGCATATACAACAGGAAGTATGCAAGAGTAGGGTGCATCTATAATGGAAGTATCCCAGAGTAGGGATGGATGCACCCTAAAGTCTAATGACACACTGAGTGATATTGAACGACATGGCAAATGCCATGCCGGATGACGAGATGGCATGTGTCATGATACACTACATGACATCGTGTATCATGTAACTTTACTTGACATGATAGATTATATTACATGTCTTGGATAGTAATACTAAAATAGAAAAGCGCGAATATGTCGAGATATTTTTAATTGAACTTCAAAAATGGCTCTGAGCACTATGGGACTTAATATCTCAGGTCATCAGTCCCTTAATACTTAAAACTACTGAAACCTAACTAACCTAAGGACATCACACACATCCATGCCAGAGGCAGGATTCGAACCTGCGACCGTAGCGGTCGCGCGGTTCCAGGCTGAAGCGCCTAGAACCGCTCGGCCACCAGCGGCTGGCAATTAAACTTCACTGAAGCTGCCAGTGAAATCTTTTACATCCCTAACTTCGCCCAGGACATATTCGCCTCTTTTGGACTATGATACGTGCATTTTACTTTCTCGCAGACTATATATTTTCATGCAACTTTGAGACAAATCAATGAGTTTCATTATGGAGTGCGATTACCTCATCGGGATATCATACTGACATCAGTGCCAAAGTCCAACAGGTAGTGTGTGGCTGGGAAGCAATGGCTTTTTACACAAATAGGTCCGCTACGTGCTTGTATGTGACCTGCAGAAATTCTTCCTCGAAACACGAACGATGGACAAGGCGGCCTTGCAAGGAAGAGCTGTACTTCCTACTGGAGACACCTGGCTGTCGGGGGCTTGCGACTGACACATGGGAGTCGTCGCAAGTAACTGATGTCCCTCTAAACCAGCTTTGTAATCGCCGATGTTTCACTGCTCGTCCTGTCGACTTGCACGGTTACCATGTGCTCCTGTTTATTTAGCTGTTTTTTTATGTTTTACGCCATTATACATGAGCAATTAAGACAGTGCCTTGATTGAACTGGGCAACGGCCTTGCCGCAGTGGATACACCTGTTCCCGCCAGATTACCGAAGTTAAGCGCTGTCGGGCGTGGCCGTCACTTGGATGGGTGATCATCCGGGCCGCCATGCGCTGTTGCCATTTTTCGGGGTGTACTCAGCCTCTTGATGCCAACTGAGGAGCTACTACACCGAATAGTAGCGGCTCCGCTCAAAGAAAACCGTCATAACGACAGGAAGAGCGGTGTGCTGACCACACGCCCCTCCTGTTCACATCCTCAGCTGAGGATGACGCGGCGGTCGGATGGCCCCGATGGGCCACTTATGGCCTGAAGACAGAGTGCTTGATTGAACTGAGGTCATGTAATACTGACGCTCTGTATTACAATTTTTTCTTCCCCCCCCCCCCCCCCCCCCCCCTACTGAGTGGTAAGGTTACGTGCACTTGAAAATTTCTTTCTGTTGTGTGATTAATTACAACGTCCCTAATTTTATTTAATGGCAACGGATAACACGACACGCACCCAAAACCAACGCGGTCAGTAATATGGGCGGTAACTGCTTGCTTTACTCATGTGTGACAACAGGTGTCTATTGAATTGTCAAGGGGGGAATGAATATTTAATTTAGAATCACTTCAGATTGCTACAGTGAAGCTCCTACACATTTCTAACTCTGAAATGAAGTTAATCATCGAGTAACTGGGATTGGAGAAGTGACTATCTGCAGTTACAACACATATTTGAACGTAATTGAAAATTTATTGCGTATTTGAACATGCTCTCGACTGAATTCATACTTTGTTATTACTTCTGATTAAACTGGTTTCTCACGCTTACGCTATCAATGGTCACACTATAGGGAGATCGGCAGGATCTCTCTGTTTAGAGCATAACATCCCCATGCCTCGACATGCTGAAGTATACAGCGAAGCAGTACGCGAAGTATCATTGCTATACAAATTTAAGTGAAAGCATCATGAGCCAGGTCTGCGAAGCTACATACCGAAATACGTGAGCACACACAGTATTCAACCGCGCTGGAGAGTTGAGCCAAGAGAGGACGTTAACTAATTAAGTTCAGTCAACATCAGTTTTGGATGTATGTGATGTCCTTAGGTTAGTTAGGTTTAAGTAGCTCTAAGTCCTAGGGGACTGATGAGCTCAGCAGTTAAGTTCCATAGTGTTCAGAGCCATTTGAACCATCAGTTTTGGCTGATTGTGATAATCTGGACGTCTATCGTGGAGAGAATGAAGTGATACGTTTCTCTCTCCCCTAACTCAAATACGTGCAGGCAGGAATAGTCAAAGGTATTTTATATATTTAAAATATTTCAACAAATATGCCAGTCAATTGCAATAGCGAGAGCGGCTGAAGTCCATTATCATAGTCAGATTATTGTAGATTAGATCGGACTGCATGCGAAACGTAAGGGATAAAGGAACTATACAGATCATTAAGACTCACATGCCTGTTTCAAACACCTAGACACTGTATATTAATATTCACAAAATTAACATTCAATAAATTGCACTTTAATAGACATGACACACTGCACCAATATCTTCCTGCCATATACAGGGTGTTACAAAAAGGTACAGACAAACTTTCAGGAAACATTCCTCACACACAAATAAAGAAAAGATGTTATGTGGACGTGTGCCCGGAAACGCTTAATTTCCATGTTAGAGCTCATTTTAGTTTCGTCAGTATGTACTGTACTTCCTCGATTCACCGCCATGATTTCATACGTGATACTCTACCTGTGCTGCTTGAACATGTGCCTTTACAAGTACGACACAACATGTGAATCTTGCACGATGGAGCTCCTGCACATTTCAATCGAAGTGTTCGTACGCTTCTCAGCAACAGATTCGGTGACCGATGGATTCGTAGAGGCGGACCAATTCCATGGCCTCCACGATCTCCTGACCTCAACCCTATTGACTTTCATTTATGGGGGTATTTGAAAGCTCTTGTCTACGCAGCCCCGGTGCCAAATGTACAGACTCTTCGTGCTCGTATTGTGGACGGCCGTGAAACAATACGCCATTCTCCAGGGCTGCATCAGCGCATCAGGCATTCCATGCGACGGAGGGAGGATGCATGTATCCTCGCTAACGGAGGACATTTTGAACATTTCCTGTAACAAAGTGTTTGAAGTCACGCTGGTACGTTCTGTTGCTGTGTATTTCCATTCCATGATTAATGTGATTTGAAGAGAAGTAATAAAATGAGCTCTAACATGGACAGTAAGCGTTTCCGGACACATGTCCACATAACATATTTTCTTTCTTTGTGTGTGAGGAATGTTTCCTGAAAGTTTGGCCGTGCCTTTTTGTAACACCCTGTATAAGCCACAGACATACTCACGTACTCCAAGCGGCCGTAGTACGAAAACGAAACCGTTACCATTAACACACACAAAATCAATATAAAAGTAATGTTAATTATGTATAACATACCTCCTTTGATTCGGAATATGTACACACAGTGTATGCGCCACGTGTGAATGTGCGCTGTAGCAGACAGCGCGTACATTCGGCGCGAACATAAGACCCTGAAGAAAACCATCAAATTTCGAAAAAATCATTAAAGAAAAAGCGATCCTACTTCTGTTACCATCAGAAAACATTTTGACACTTTTTTCTGAATCGTAGATTAAAACTGAAGAAACTGCAAAAAGGTGGGAATTTAAGGAGATGGGACCTGGATAAACTGACTAAACCAGAGGTTATACAGAGTTTCAGGGAGAGCATAACGGAACAATTGACAGGAATGGGGGAAAGAAATACAGTAGAAGAAGAATGGGTAGCTTTGAGGGATGAAGTAGTGAAGGCAGCAGAGGATCAAGTAGGTAAAAAGACAAGGGATAGTAGAAATCCTTGGGTAACAGAACAAATATTGAATTTAATTGATGAAAGGAGAAAATATAAAAATGCAGTAAATGAAGCAGGCAAAAAGGAATACAAACGTCTCAAAAATGAGATTGACAGGAAGTGCAAAATGGCTAAGCAGGGATGGCTGGAGGACAAATGTAAGGTTGTAGAGGCTTATCTCACTAGGGGTAAGATAGATACTGCCTACAGGAAGATTAAAGAGACCTTTGGAGAAAAGAGAACCACTTGTATGAATATCAAAAGCTCAAATGGAAACCCAGTTCTAAGCAAAGAAGGGAAAGCAGAAAGGTGGAAGTAGTATATAGAGGGTCTATACAAGGGCGATGTACTTGAGGACAATATTATGGAAATGGAAGAGGATGTAGATGAAGATGAAATGGGAGATACGATACTGCGATACGATACTGCGATACGATACTGCGTGAAGAGTTTGACAGAGCACTGAAAGACCTGAGTCAAAACAAAGCCCCGGGAGTAGACAACATTCCATTAGAACTACTGACAGCCTTGGGAGAGCCAGTCCTGACGAAACTCTACCATCTGGTGAGCAACATGTATGAGACAGGCGAAATACCCTCAGACTTCAAGAAGAATATAATAATTCCAATCCCAAAGAAAGCAGGTGTTGACAGATGTCAAAAATTACCGACCAATCAGTTTAATAAGCCACAGCTGCAAAATACTAACGCGAATTCTTTACAGACGAATGGAAAAACTAGTAGAAGCCGACCTCGGGGACGATCAGTTTGGATTCCGTAGAAATATTGGAAAACGTTAGGCAATACTGACCCTAGGACTTACCTTAGAAGCTAGATTAAGGAAAGGCAAACCTATGTTTCTAGTATTTGTAGACTTAGAAAAAGCGTTTGACAATGTTGACTGGAATACGCTCTTTCAAATTCTGAAGGTGGCAGGGGTAAAATACAGGGAGCGTCAGGCTATTTACAATTTGTACAGAAACCAGATGGCAGTTATAAGAGTTGAGGGACATGAAAGGGAAGCAGTGGTTGGGAAGGGAGTGAGACAGGGTTGTAGCCTATCCCCAATGTTATTCAGTCTTTATATTGAGCAAGCAGTGAAGGAAACAAAAGAAAAATTCGGAGTAGGTATTAAAATCCATGAAGAAGTAATAAAAACTTTGAGGTTTTCCGATGACATTGTAATTCTGTCAGAGACAGCAAAGGACTTGGAAGAGCAGTTGAACGGAATGGATAGTGTTTTGAAAGGAGGATATAAGATGAACATCAACAGAAGCAAATCGAGGATAATGGAATGTTGTCGAATTAAGTCAGGTGATGCTGAGGGAATTAGATTAGGAAATGAGACACTTAAAGTAGTAAAGGAGTTTTGCTGTTTGGGGCGCAAAATAACTGATGATAGTCGAAGTAGAGAGGATATAAAATGTAGACTTGCAATGGCAAGGAAAGCGTTTCTGAAGAAGAGAGATTTGTTAACATCGAATATAGATTTAAGTGTCAGGAAGTCGTTTCTGAAGTATTTGTATGGAGTGTGGCCATGTATGGAAGTGAAACATGGACGATAAATAGTTTGGACAAGAAGAGAATATGAGAATATAAGTTTTCGAAATGTGGTGCTACAGAAGAATGCTGAAGATGAGATGGGTAGGTCACATAACTAATGAGGAGGTATTGAATAGGATTGGGGAGAAGAGAAGTTTGTGGCACAACTTGACTAGAAGAGGGGATCGGTTGGTAGGACATGTTCTGAGGCATCAAGGGATCACCAATTTAGTATTGGAGGGCAGCGTGGAAGGTAAAAATCGTAGAGGGAGACCAAGAGATGAATACACTAAGCAGATTCAAAAGGATGTAGGTTGCAGTAGGTACTGGGAGGTGAAGAAACTTGCACAGGATAAAGTAGCATGGAGAGCTGCATCAAACCAGTCTCAGGACTGAGGACCACAACAACAACAATTTTTTTCTGGTCGCATAACACTTCGTTTCTCCCACCGAGGGTGTCACATGGAAGTGGCACCAACATGTATCAGTGTTACAAAGAGAACTACTCGTAAAAGTTAATTTTGTCCTACAATATCATACCACGGGGTTAATGTTTCTACCCTATGACCAAATCAAAAAGTTTTAGCCTCTACCTTTCACGACATAGTGTGAGGAAATGATAGCTCATTTTAGAACAAACCCGTTACAGCTAACACCCACAAAGCTCTCTGTTCGATTAAAATTATCATGATTACACCACTACCTACATTTGTAGCCTCAACAGACTTAAGTAACACGCAGGAACCATGTCAGTGACGATATACCGCATTTTCACCACATCTTACCGTCATTCAGACGGAGCGCCTCCACAGCTGCATATCTCATCTGACAGTGCCCCAGCGTATCCTGTAGGATACCACGGCCATTGTTCGAACTACAATGTTCCTGCTGGTTGAAGGTCAAGCTCCGTCCTCTGCACTCCTTAGGACCGATCTTTGTGAGGTCTCTCATGCAATCCCTGTTTCTAGCTTTCCTAGTTTCTCTTCTGAGAAGCCTACTGCATCATCTTTGGAACAGCCCTTCACCTTCCAAAATCAATCAAATTCATACCACATGCCCTTATACATACTGGGAAAGGTGCAGAGAGGATGAGGAAGAGCGATACAATGCAAAAGTTATTTAGAATAAACTCTTAGTTGGGTGTTTTACTTAAGAGGTGACAAGATAAAGAAAAAAATCTCGTGTTCTGCAATCAGATAATCAGCTTCTGGTGTCCCTCAACCAGGATTTATGTAACTTAAGCATGCTTTACGTTCATGAAGCGTACTCCCAGCACCGCTTCATCACCCCTGCCTAATGGACACTGACTGCCTTTGCAGTGCAAAGACAGTCCAAGTCATTTCTTTACCTTGACATGACGTGAGGGAGGTCTTTAAGCTCCACGCCATGCCCATCCTATCTTTATTTCTGTATTTAATTACCTAAGTAGCTTGTAGTAACTGTGGAAGAGAAATCAGGGCTCGCAAAGAAAATTTAAGTGCTCGTTTTTTCCCGCGCGACATTCGAGAGTGGAACGGTAGAGAGACAGCTTGAAGATGGTAATTAAATCCTCTGCCAAGCACTTTATTGGTAATAGCAGAGTAATCACGTAGATGTAGATGTAGATGGAGCTGTCAGTCCTAACATCTCACATCATAAAAGCAAGTAAATCAATGACTCGCAGGAGTTACATACATTGTAATAGATCAATGCAAATCCTATAATGGATGAGACACATGTTTTAGACTTCTCAACCTTATCTAATGAAATCGTGGTATTATACTTCAAAGTTAATTCTGCAAGGAAAGTCAAACATACTTATTAGTGAAATGCTAAGCATCGTGTGGGAAAAAGCAGTCCTAAAACAATGTGCAAACTTTCATGGAACCAATAGATGACAGTTCTTGACTCAGTACTAAAAAAATGAACACCCTAAATAAGATTACCTAATATCCTGATAACATCCTCAAAATCCGCTAAATTCATAATGTAAAAAAAAAAAATGTTTTCTACAATATGCGAAATAATTTCCGTGACTGACATGTCCAACAATGACAACAAACACAGAATTCGTGTAAAAGAGTTACAAACACATCTATACAACAAAACACTATCAACACCAAAAAAATACAAGTAATACATAAATGAACACAAAACATGACCACAGTGAAAACTTGTATAACACACAACTTCCAGTAGAGTAAAAATACATCAGCACTAGTGAGACATGCATAGCCAGAACACAGATCATTAAGGATCCTGTCTGACAGGTTGGCTATTTATCTGAATCATACGTAAACCATAGCAGTTATGTGCACCCGTTTCCACACACCCAACTTTGATCGCTAAGACATCTTACTCATAAAATATTAACAGATATCAAGTCGTCTCAGGAACGTAGTATCGGTGTCACTGCCTAGGGACATAGACGGGGAGGGTTTTCTTCCAACTTAACTCTGAGGTAAGCTAACTTCGACGACCTCGCTGGTACAGTCGCGTTGTGTTACTGTCTTTCTGTGTGCCTGATAACCTCGTTAATTAGTCCACATTTCTATCCGCCGTCTCGACGTTACCAGTGAAACAACAAGTGCAAGATTCTCGCATCAGTCTTGTCGATTGTCTCCTACTATCTGGCATCCGCCTGCGCGATGTATAATACAGTTCAGCACTCATTGCCACGAAGTTTCGGGTCCATTACTGCACGAATCAAACACATGTGAGCTCCAGCAGTGCATCCAAATTGCAATGTCTCATACTCCCTTGGTGTTCAATTACTAATAACAACGTCATGAATTACGACTACTATCTTTGGGCCCATCATGACTGGTGCACACTAGGTACATAATTTCCTTCTACTTTTCAAGAAACTATTATACTACACGTCTGTTATTAGGCAAATTTCCACTGCAGAGTAAACTGTCCGACACACAGCTGACTATCCTAGCAGTGTAAGTAACTGTGGATAGTAAGTTATTCATCCACTAGAGTCATCAACAAATTTTTGTTCAGGCTAACTGACACGACAATGTTCACCAATGAATCCCCTGTTCATCAACCAGTATGGGAATATGTTCTCCCTCAGCCCCTTTTTTTTATAGCGGCACACTATGCTCATGATGTAAACAAAAAAAAAAAAAAAGACTCTGAGATCTTTGGGACTTAACATCTGAGGTCATCAGTCCCCTAGAACTTAGAACTACTTAAACCTAACTAACCTACGGACAGCACACACATCCATGCCTGAGGCAGGATTCGCACCTGCAACCGTAGCGGACGCGCGGTTCCGGACTGAAGCGCCTAGAACCGCTCGGCCACACCGGCCGGCGTAAACAAGCGAATGTTCCTGCACTCTAAGTGTCAGAGTGACGTAAGCAAAAAATGGTGCGAGTCCTTCTTGACAAGAAGTTTACGCTAACATGACGGGGTACCCTGCCTGTCATGCTGTCGCCCTTGCACGGTGCGTAGCTCGCGCGTTGCAGAGCGTCTGGTCTGTTGACAGCGCAGTGTTTAAGTCCATCGGCCCGGTGATTGGGGATGCCTGTCCGCCTCACTGCCCCTCCCGAGAGCGCAGTGTGTATGCCAGCCGGCGCGGTGGGTGGGAGCGGCCCTCAGCTCTACGCTGCTCCTTCTGGCAGCGCCGCCGGCTAGGTGAGCTCCCCGACCGCACACGTCATGGCACGCCCACTCTGACGTCACCGCCCGCAGCCTCGTTGGCCCCGACCCAGCTGAGTCGTGCCCGTGACGTGGCCAGCCTGCCGCTCACCCGTCGAGCCAAATTGCCGCTCTGACCGACACTCATAGCTGAGCCCACCCACGACCTCGGACGTGCCGGTCACGTGGCATTGTCAGCATTACGGCCCACGGAAGACCAGCGACCGCTCTGCCTTGCCGGCGAGGGCTTCCGTATCTCCACCATCTCGGTGCTGCTTCGAAACATTTACCAGGTTACATACAAGCAAATGTTCCATTAGTGGCATCTCTTCATGCATCCTGTAGTTATTGCTAATTTACCCTCTCTACGAAACACTCAGAGGTTAAAATTATTCGATATTTATATGAATGGTTGGTGGCACGTTTTTATATAGCTGATTCGCCTCAATGGGCAATGGATCCACTACATTGAGTGTGGATGCACGATTACGTCCGTCCTCCTGCGGGAACATCTAAGTAAAGAGCATGGATGATATGGGCAAGGACTGTGGATAGGTAGCAATAGATTGGAAGGTGGGTCGGCCGGGAGGCGTGCCGAGGCAGTGCTCGTGGTTGCGATAAACACTTTGTCCGGATCGTGCAGTGGTTAACGCCACTGCCCAGTAAGCAAGAGATCTTGGGTTCGAATCCTGGTCCGGCGCACATATTCACTCGTCGCCGTTGATGCCGCACAAACTCCTGATGCAGCTGATATCAATAATCCCTTTCATTTCCTTTCTCCCTCTCCTCCTCCTTCAATTTACGTAATTCGATATTTCTCTAGAGATATCTCTTAATATCCTTGCAAATGAATGGAGTACATTGCCTATTCTACAAATAGTACCACAAATTGTCCTATACAAATCAGTACGTAATTTCCACTGAAGGAATCGGATAATGAGCTTAACATGATATTGTGGTTCAAATAATTAACACGTTATAGAGTACAAAAAATCCTATGCTCTACGAGCAGCTGAACGGAATGGACAGTGTCTTGAAAGGAGGGTATAAGACGAACATCAACAAAAGCAAAACGAGGATAATGGAATGTAGTCGATTTCAGTCGGGTGATGCTGACGGAATTAGATTAGGAAATGAGACACTTAAAGTAGTAAAGGAGTTTTGCTATTTGGGAAGCAAAATAACTGATGATGGTCGAAGTAGAGAGGATATAAAATTTAGACTGGCAATGGCAAGGAAAGCGTTTCTGAAGAAGAAAAATTTGTTAACATCGAGTATAGATTTAAATGTCAGGAAGTCGTTTTTGAAAGTATTTGTGTGGAGAGTAGTCATGTATGGAAGTGAAAAGTGGACGATAAATAGTTTAGACAAGAAGAGAATAGAAGCTTTCGAAATGTGGTGCTCCAGAAGAATGCTGAAGATTAGATGGGTAGATCACATAGCTAATGAGTAGGTATTGAATAGAATTGGGGAGAAGAGGAGCTTGTGGCACAACTTGACTAGAAGAAGGGATCGGTTGGTAGGACATGTTCTGAGACATCGAGGGATCACCAAATTAGTGTTGGAGGGCAGTGTGGAGGGTAAAAATCGTAGAGGGAGACCAAGGGATGAATACGATAAGCAGATTCAGAATGATGTAGGCTGCAGTAGGTACTGGGAGATGAAGCTTGCACAGGATAGAGTAGCATGGAGAGCTGCATCAAACCAGTCTCAGGACTGAAGACCACAACGACAACAACTACTGAAAGAAAAGTTTGATACAATACAGACAGTTAACCTAATCTATAATAATGTTGCAGTTACTTTCTGCCTTCACTCTCATTCACAACAATGAAAGGAATTCATAAGTATCTGGTAGGATAAGAAGTGGTAAGGAAACTTCTGAGATGTTCATTAGACCACCACCGTCATGTTGTAAGACGTGTAAATTTCTATTGTATATTGTCAAACCACAATTTATGAAAGATGTTTATATTTTATTAATAGGATTAAGTAGGAATGGTTACTATTTGTTATGTTGGAAATAATTGTGGTAGCAGGGAATGTCTGCACCAAAGAATTGCTGGCGGGAGAGATCGCACTTTGATATAATTTTAAAAAGGGCGGGAGGAATCGCGTATGGATACATTTTGTAATGGTAGCAGGGATTGTTTGCACCAGAAAGCATTGTTGGCTGGAGAGACCGCACTTTAGCGTTCGTAGGAGGTCAGTAGTAAGCAAGATGTGAAGCGAGTCGGTAACGCGTCTGAAGCGAGAGGTTGAGAGGAGCGGTGTGCCTGCCAGCCACCAGCTATGATTTACAAGAGATTATGAACGGATGTACAGAGACGTCAGCTAACTATTATCATAAGAGGAACTAATATTGTTGAATTATTTTTTTGAGAAACTCAAGACTACTGAAGGTACGTTTGCGCAATGCTAGTTGTAAGATTATTGTAAAAAGCAAGTCCCATTTGAACGTTTGTAAAATCATTTCATTCAGAATATAATTAGTGTTTGACAGCAATATTGCATTACTGATTATAATCCATCCCAAAAACCATCAACGTAAAACTTTGCAAAGTTTTATTGTTATCAAGAAAAAGTTTAACTATGAATTACGTAACTTCAGTGAAATTAATTAAAGAATAACGTCAGCTTTGCTATTAAAGAATAACGTCTGCTTTGTTAATAAATACAGCCACTTATTATGGCAGCCCACCAGCAGGTAATAGAGTATAGTAAAACAGAGTAAGTATATTCATGTCGCAGTTCGATGTAGCAGTCAGATGGCGATCTAGCAACAGTAAAAAAGGTAAGGAACAGTTTTGGGTTATTGCAGGTAACGACTGAGGGCCACGACGATGACATTCCATGTTTCGTCGAAATAATCAGAAAATCACTTTTAATAAGCAGCACTTAAATTTGTATGCGAAGATTAGAAAGATAATTAATTTCAAAGGGAAGATTTCATTTGTTATTATTAAGCAAGAGATTGAAATCCTAAGGGAAGGTTTCATAGGTTATTGTAGAAGGGAAGGTTGCGTAACAAAAGAGAAATAAAGGAGACGGGAAGGTTTCAACGTGTTCTCACTTTATCCTATGTCATTCACTGAATGGAATACACACACACTAGTTCGCAAATTCACTGCTGCTTTTGCCATGCCAATAAACATCAAATAAGGGATAAATGATGTCTTTTGTGTTTGCTCAGTGATTCAGGAGACTATTACTATCAGTTACAATCATGTTTGCTTTTTCCTGTCATCAGCGATAAAACACGTTAAAAACATCACTTTTAGCATAGCGACATTACACATTGAACGCCTAATTAATTCTATTATGCCAATCAAGATGTTAATAAAGTGTTGGTAGGTATACCCTGTATGTGGTACCATATCTTTCAAATTAGCCACTTATTAGCTGAACCTTTAACAACGTGTCTCTTCTAATCCATGTCTGACACTTTTAACAAAGCTCCATTCTACTACGAGGTGTATCACTATCACTTCAAAATCAGCGTCTCTCTTCTCCCTCCATTCTGCAACTTAAAACATAACCTTGGCGTCCTCGCCTACCGACGTTAACCACAACGCGCTCCTCTGGCACAAAACTCAGTAAGGCGCTCCCTTGGTGCAATACAATTATACACAGGCGCCCCCTAGGCGCAATTAATACTGTTAGAGGTTCCCATCATCATCGTAATTACTTTTGGCTTCTCTATTCTTCGACTGTGCTCTGAGTCGGTACGTAACTTCCGCACGGTAACAAATTTTCTGTATCCACTTTATTATCAACGTGCTATGCTTGTAGGTCAGAGTTGACTGATTAGCATACAAGGTTCCTTTCTGCATATTACATAAACCAGTAACGACTATATCTCCTTTCTACCTCTTTTACGCTATCCATCGCTTCATACTTTACACAAGGTGGATGACTGGTTTTGCAAAATCTTATAGTCTCAACCAATACTTCATTCTGATGGGCTATCTCCTTCTCACCGTAAGATTCTGAATAATCATTAAAGAATATGCTGCAAGGCAACAACTCCTTTTCGAAAGTCAGCGGGTCGTTATCAGTGTTTTGTCCCCAACGGCCTTATGTGGTCCTTCTACTTCTATTCTCTCCCTTCGGCCTTCCTTTTGACGTCGTTAATTCTCCTCTCTACGATTTCTCTATGTCTCAACCTACCGAATTGTGGAAAATCAATTAACTCACTTTTTATATCAAGAGCTAACTCATTTATTAAAACTTCTACTGGACACAATCCGGCTACTCCGTATGGCATTTCATTCAGAATGTCCTGAAAGTCGCTTAATTAGGAATCCCACTTCCTGCGCTACCTGTGACAATAAATCCTGCAGAACTTCACTAAATCCTTAATAATACGTTCGGTGGGACTTGAGGCCAGATGCCAACGAGATAAACACACCAGTTACAATTCTCCTCCTCATCAGAAGTCTCCGCTATTGCCACGACCTTTTCAAAAATGTTCAAATGTGTGTGAAATCTTATGGGACTTAACTGCTAAGGTCATCAGTCCCTAAGCTTACACACTACTTAACCTAAATTATCCTAAGTACAAACACACAGAGCCATGCCCGAGGGAGGACTCGAACCTCCGCGACCTGTACAGTTATCGGATGTTACCCTCTTGACTGTACATACCTCGGCCAGTAAGTGCCGCTGTTTTACCTATCGTTCTTCTTAACTGAGTAAACGTTACATACGTCGATGCAATACCGTCGCCACCAATACGTACCTGTAACCATTTACCGTGGTTGGTAAAGGACCCAGCAGGTTTGTTGCCCCTGACACTTTTAACCTCATAGACACTAGAGGAAACAGTGGTGCCTGAGTGCTCCCTGTTGAGCGCTTTGCTCTCTGACGAAAATAGCAAGTTCTCGTTTTATCCCGTATTTTAAGCTCTTGAAGTATGACGTTTCTGCCGGCCGCGGTGGTCTCGCGGTTCTAGGCGCGCAGTCCGGAACCGTGCGACTGCTACGGTCGCAGGTTCGAATCCTGCCTCGGGCATGGATGTGTGTGATGTCCTTAGGTTAGTTAGGTTTAAGTAGTTCTAAGTTCTAGGTGACTGATGACCACAGCAGTTGAGTCCCATAGTGCTCAGAGCCATTTTTTTTGACGTTTCTCTTAACTTCCAACAATACTTGCACGTATCCTTGGCAAAGTGGGTATACCGAACAAACCAGCCACTGATCGCTACTGACCAAAAAAAAAAAAAAAAAAAAGGTTCAAATGGCTCTAAGCACTATGGCACTTAACATCTGAGGTCATCAGTCCCCTAGACTTAGAACTACTTAAACCTAACTAACCTAAGGACATCACACACATCCATTCCAGAGACCCGGAAGTTCTCATGCTTGTCCTATTCTGTTACTTAAAATCCGTCTTGATTGCAAATTTTTTTATTCATATGACCGGTTTCGGTTCATTCAGAACCATCTTCAAATGGTGAAGTTGCTGGATTTGGACGGGTTACTCCTGTAACTGAAATATCAGATCTGAAGATTTTAAGTAACATTATAAAATCACTGATTGCTGTTATTCCATAAAACACTATGTCTGTTTTTGCAAAGCTTGTCCTATTCCTTGTCCATATGGCTCAGTGCTCTCGGAAGTTCTCATCCTTGTCCTGCCCCTTGTCCATATGGCTCAGTGCTCTCTCTACATAACTTTCTGATGTTAAATGCTTCATGCACATGACGTTGAACCAGTTCTGTCACTTTTTAGTCGATCCACGCACAAACCCTCCTGGGTTGTGTGATAACACATACACGACTATATTCTGTGATCCGGGAATGTATAAAATCCTGAACCTAAACTCTTGGAAATACAACACCCCCATAGGCAGTTGCGTATCAACCTGGCAGAGCCCATGAAGTGAAGGACCCGGTGGTCAATGTTCAACTTTGTCCCTCGCCCGTACACTTAGTACCGAAATTTAGCAAAGCGCTACACAACAAAGAGTACCTCCAGCTCCGTCACTGTGTAGTTCTTCTCGACCTTGATTAAGACGCGACTCGCAAGGGCTACTGGTTGTGGGACTATCCTTCCTTTTACCTCCTTTTCCTGAGAGATAGCCATGATCACGCCATTAAATGAGCTCTCTGAAGCCACTCTGGATCCCAGGCTGTGGCTAAACCATGTCTCCGCAATATCCTTTCTTTCAGGAGTGCTAGTTCTGCAAGGTTCGCTGGAGAGCTTCTGTATGTTTGGAAAGTAGGAGACGAGATGCTGGCGGTAGTAAAGCTATGAGGACAGGCCGTGAGTCGTGCTTGGGTAGCTCATATGGTAGAGCACTTGCACGCAAAAGGCAAAGGTCCCCAGTTCGAGCCTCGGTCCGCCACACAGTTATAATGTGCCACTAAGTTTCATATCAGCGCGCACTCCACTGCAGAGTGAAGATTTCATTTTCCATCCCGTGTTGATTTGTTGGTAGAAACTGTCATTTGTCAATGAATATGATTATACTCGAATCTGGAATATGCTCAAGAACACTGCAGCAAACCAATGCTATGTATATTGGTCTGTAGTTTTCTGTGTCCACTCTCTTACCCTTCTGATAGACAGGTAACCCCTCCGTTTTTCTTTTAAATTCTTTATTACATACCACAGTAATTATACAATTTTAACCCACTTCCTTATCTGATTAGTGGGTTATAATAATTGTACAACTGATGAAATTATGTTGTAGCTAATTGCAATTCTGAAGTGAGCTACAGTTGGTATTACATACAATGGGAATTTAATATCTAACACCTACGAGTTATATCTATTTCTTATAACTAGTCCCTATCGCCAGCAGCGTCACATGTGTGCCAGTGAGATATAAACCTACTTTGATAACCTTGTTCATCGAACTAAGCGCTGCAGTTCGCTAACTTAATTTTCCTAAATTAAGTCCTACAAACTAACTTATCCTACGTCATATCCGGTGCATGTCCTTATCGGTAGCATTGACCCCCACTCCCCCTAATCTTGCACTATGATGGAAAGTCGGCCAGTCCACGCGCAGGCGGTATGGGAATAGGGCTCTGGACGCAATCGGTGTTGGTTGTCTCAGTTATTTAGTTCATGTCCCTCAAGCATTCTGTTAAAACTTTCCGTGATACCTCGTTAGTCAATGTATTTAGCAGCTGGAAAGTGTCTTCATGTCTAAGCAGTTGATATGTGTCATGGTTTGGATGTCTGTCTCGATGTGTAGTCGCAACATCATTGAAGAGGGGCGCTCGCAAAACACATGGTCGGGAGTACCCTCTGACACAACACAGTCACACGCGGGTGTAGCCGTCTTCCCAAATCGACATAAGTATGTCGGGTAGGGTCCATGGCTAGTGAGAAAATGGATCAGTCCTCGTGTTGACTCGAAGTATTTCATGTCCAAGAGCTGAATTGGAAAGTTCTACGTCCAGTTTCTTCTACATCCCAAGACCCCTGCCAAAATTCCTCCCCTCTTTTCCTTATTTCCCTTTTGTCCTCCACCCTCACGCCCATGATGTCTACAATTTTCTCATATTTCCCCTTTTTTGCCCAGTACCAAGCCGCTTGTTCCCTTATTTTGATGTCCAGTGGGCAGAGCCCCATTATGACTAATAGGGCTCCCACAGATCTCAGTGTCATACTTGTCTGGACCCTTCTCACTATCATGGCGGGCACAACCCTCTTGAGCCTGTGCGCCCAGACTCCCGAGCTGTAACCCACTACTGAAGGTTAAGATGCTATTGTGGTAAAGTTTGATAAGGTGGGGGGGAGATGGAATCTTTTGTGTCCTATCGAGATGATATTGTTTAATATCTGCAGAGCTCTCAGGGTTACGGTATCAATGTGTTTCCCAATGTTCCACCTCTCATCAATGATGACTCCTAGGTAGCGTGCCTCACGTCGCTTGAGAACTGGTGAGCCGTTAATTCTGACAATGGGATTTCTAATTTAATGTCCTTTTAACAGCAGGTATGTGGATTTGCTGGGTGAGATTGTCATTTTAGTCATGTGGCACCATTATTTCAGTTTCTCTATGGCTCTCTCCATTTTCGGTTCTATGTCTTCCCGGTTGCGGCCACCGACCAACAGGAGGAGGTCATCCGCGTAGGCTATCACCTCTAGCACCACTTCGCTTTGTTGTAAACTGTCTAGTAGCGGCTCCATGTGGATGTCCCAAAAGAGGGGTCCTAAAACGGATCCTTGGGGCATCCTTTAGCGATTGCTTTTCCTACTCTTTCGCTAGGGGATGATAGCCAGACCTCCCGATCCTTACAATAGCTCCTCAGGCAACCATATAGCGGCCCTGGACACTCTTTCTCCCGCAAGCAGGAGAAGAGCGAAGGCCACCACAGGTTGTCGAAGGCGCCAAGGATATCCACCATGATGTCAACCACGTACTTGTGCGGGGTCGAGCCACAGACCCCGGCCGCCAGGGCGATTGCATCAGATGCCGACCGCCCAGGCCTGAAGCTGAACTGCCTGCTGCTCATCCCGCACAACACTCGGTATGCTGCCAATCTGTCAGGCAGCAATTTCTCCAGTATTTTTCCAAACAGATCTAACAAGCAAATCGGCCTATATGACTTTATTTCTGCAGGATCCTTATCAGGTCCTTTCTTTATTATGATTACATTTGCTGTTTTCCATTTCCGGAAACTTCCTTTGCCTTTAGGCACTCATTGTAGAGATGAGTAAGTGGCGTAGTCAGCTGGGGGGCCAGGAACTGCACCACCTCCGCCACAATGCCGTCCGACCCAAGTGCTTTCCCTCTTTGTAATGATCTTATGTGGGCTGCCACCTTCTCTGCAGAGAAGGGGTAGACAGCCGTCTCATTATTGTATGTGTCTTGGTCTTCATTTCGCATTTGCCGTTGCCCTTCAGCCTCCCCATCCACACTGTCGTCAGGCAGCAGGGACCGGAGGAGGACCTCCACAGTCTCCTGCCAAGACTCCGTCATCCTGTCCCCGTGCCTGACTATCGATAACTCCACAGGAGAGCGGATTTTCTCTCTTACCAGCTTATAGCGGAGCCCCCATGGGTCCATGACTAGCTGGTTTAGCACGTAGTGTTCCCAACTTCGCGTCCTTACCTCCCGCAGTTCCTTTTGGAACCTCCGCTTTGGCTCTCTATATTGCAACTGCCACCTTTGTCGTTCCTGCCAGACGACACTGCGCTGGTAGTGCCTCCTCAGCCTTCTGACAGATTGACGCAGTTCTAGTTCGGCAGACCATGGTGACGGAGAGGCCGCTATGGCCTTCCTCCTAGTTTGTACAGCAGCCCTCACCGCTCTGGTCACTGCACTCACCAGTTACTCCGCCCTCTCGTCCACGTCTATGCCCTGATGCATGTCACCTTCCGGTAAGTGGGGAATGTCGCACTCCGTCGCTAGGCGTTCCCAATTAGTACCTCCCAGCCCATGGTCCAGCGGCACTCTCTTTCGCCTAAGGTGAAAGTTATTACACATTGGTCACTTGTGGTGGCGTTTCCTATAAACCTCCAGTGCTGAATGATGTTTGCTGTGTTTGGTGTTACGAGAGTGGCATCTATATTTGTTCCTTGTCCTCCTCCTGCTGCGTAGGCAGGAGGGTTGCCAGGCCTGTTGGCCACCACAAGTTGCGATGCCATAATAAACTCTTCTACTTTTTCACCGTTTGCATCTCTTGTGCCACTGTACCACAGGGGGGATTTAGCGTTGATGTCAGCTGTTATCACAACCTTTCTTTCCTGTAACGCCGTGGTTACTCTCGTTAGATGGTCCAAATGCTGTTCAATATTATCGCCGTATTGAAAATACATGTTTATGAGAGTGATAATTCCCACTGTGGATTGCAGCTCCACGACGTTACAGTGACTAGTTGTGAACTGCGAGAGTGTGGTGACACTCAAAAGTTTGTCCGTGTTTATGATTGCCGCCCTCGGGTCTACCCCTCTGCTGACTATTTGCCAGGTAGCGGGAGCAAATGCAATTTTCCCAGCTTGGGAGTACGCCTCCTGTTGACAGAGTACATCTAGTCTCCTCTCCTCCACTTCCCTTCGGAGCTCCTGCATCACAAGTCGGCTGTTATGAGTATTAAGTTGTCCAATATTTATTTTTGTCATTGAGGAAAGTACGTGCGTATTCGGTCATTCGGCCAAGTCTTGCTCCAGTCGAACGCAATTCATCCGTTTGCCAGTACTGATTGTTGGTAAATGTCGTCAAGATCGAATTTCTCACCTCGTTTTTCGAATACTTTCTTTAGCAGGTCTCGCAAGGCTCCGAAGTCAGTGGGGAGATTCACTGATTTTAGCTGAAATCTGTCAACAGCCTCCATAACCGAGAAGGTTACCTTCCTACCCTCTTCATGTCCTACACGGACCACATGTTGTAAGGCAGTGGTCAGGGTAGTTGGCTGCTCCAGTCTCGATAGTTGCATGTTATACTCTAAGTTGGGGTACACCCTTACCGAGTCGACAGGTGGTAATCTAACTATTGGAGTGCCTTGTGTGGTAGAGTTTGTACTTGAGCTTGTCACTATATTTTCCTGAATCGGTTGTTCTTTATTTATTTGCTCACCTTTAGAAACTGCGACACCCACAGGATGCCCTTGCCGTTGTTGGTGTGTTGTCGGCTTTGTTCCCCGGCTTTCAGAGGCGGAAACTGCAGCGGGGGAGGTCAGTTTGTATACCTATCTCCATCGTGTGGAACCCCTCCGTTTTTTTTTTAAATCTTTAGTCATCAAAACCAATATTATACAACATAACCCACCACCTAAAGACATTAGTGGGTCGAAGTTACATACAAGGTTACATTTCCCAGCAGCATTTACCAAAACTCTATTTATCTGTTATTAGTATCAACTACAGGATAGGAAGTTAGTTCTATGGGTATCTATTCGATCTATTGTTAGTATACCATGCTATCTATTCTATCCTACTCTACTAACAATTACATCCTGCAGCGTTACAGGTGTGCCAGTAAGAAGATATAAACCTACTATCTCTTGGCCGTACCTACCGAGCTAATCCCAGTGGGCGTACCCCTGGCACTGGGCTAGTCTTAACGCAAATCGCTTCAGGTCTTTTAAAAAATATCCTACTATCTATTTCCTACAGGTAATTATATCTAGCAGGTCGTAATCAGTGTGCTTTGTCTATGATCGGTGTGTTCGCACCCTCCCCCTAGTCCTGGATGCGAGGGATCCCGATCGTCACGGCGGTCGGCCAGTACGTATCCTGGCGGATTGGGATGGTGTGTGATGTCACATTTTGGTTCTATCACTACTCAATCTCCCTACGATATTCTCTAGGGACCTTGGCGGATACCTCGCTGGCCAATTTATCAACGATAGTGAAGGTGATTGTGTCCCTAATTAGGTGGAAAGTTTCTGTATTTGGCAGTGAATTTTTTAACTCAGCGGCAACGCCGTCGAAAAGGGGACACTCATAGACCACGTGATCCGGTGTACCTGTTTCGGCACCACAGCCACACGAGTGTGTCGCTCTTTTCCCGAAACGGCAAAGATATGCTGGGGACGGGCCATGCCCAGTGAGGAAGTGCAGCAGTCCCTTGCTCAGCTGAAAATGCTTCATTCTCAATCTTTCTTGGACGTTTGATAAGAGTTGGTATGTTCTTCTCCCTGTCTCATCCCCATCCCAGATTTCTTTTCAGAGTTCCATTCCCCTTCTCTTAGTTGATATTTTATCCCCCACTCTGACCCTCATAATATCCCCGGTTTTTCGATCTGCCCCTTTTTTACCCAGTACCATGTGGCCTGCTCCCTGATTTTTACATCTAGGGAGCACAGCCCCATGAGTATCAATAATGCTCCCCCTGGTCCCTTGGTGATGTACGATATGCCCCCAACTGAGCGTAGTAGCATGATCCGCTGCACTCTCCTCACGGCCATAGCAGGAACGACCCTCGTGAGCCTGTGAGCCCAGACCCCGGACCTGTAGCCCACAATGGAGACAAGGATTGTGTTGTGATAGAGTTTGATGAGGTTTGGCGGGAGATGAAATCGCCTATGGCCTATAGTGATAAGGTTATTTAGTTCTCCTAGCGACCTATGTGTTGTGACTTCAATGTGCCAGGCGAAGCTCCATTTTTCGTCTAGTACTACTCCTAAGTATCTTGCTTCCCGACGACGTATTACTGGTGTGCCATCCATCCTGGCTGTAGGGTTTCTGACCAATTGGCCTTTTAAGAGTAAGTAGATAGATTTATTTGGTGCGACTTTCTGTTTAGTTCTGTGGCACCACTGTGATAGTAATGCCATGGTCCTATCTACTTTCGGTTCTAATTCCTCTCGGCTACGGCCGCCAACCAACAGGAGGAGGTCGTCAGTGTAGGCTATCACCTCTAGCACATCTGCACAGTTCTCCAGGCTGTCATGGAGAGGCTGCATATTGATATCCCAAAAGAGTTGACCCAGGACAGAGCCCTGTGGACACCCCTTCGTTATCTTTTTGCCCACTCTTCCGCTAGGGGATGATAGCCAGACCTCCCTATCCACACAATAGCTCCTGAGACATCCATATAGCGGCCCTGGACACTCCTTCTCTCGCAAGCGGGAGAAGAGCGAAGGCCACCACAGGTTGTCGAAGGCGCCACTGATGTCTACCATGATGCCAACTATGTACTTATGTATGGACGACCCACAGACCTCGGCCGCCATGGCGATTGCGTCAGACGCAGAACGCCCGGACCTGAAACCAAATTACCTGCTGCTCATCCCACAGAGCACTGGGTGTGCCATCAGCCTGTCAGCCAGCAACCTCTCCAGCGATTTTCCCAGCAAGTCCAACAGACATATAGGTCTGTATGAATTAACCTCTTTTGGATCTTTATCGTGACCTTTTTTAATTATTACCACATTAGCCTGTTTCCAGATGGTGGGAAACTTTCTGAGGCTTAGGGCCTCATTGTAGATTCTTGCTAGAGGTGTTACTAGTTGAGGAACGAGGTATTGCACCATCTCTGCTATGATGCCATCTGGTCCTGGGGCTTTACTTCTTTTGAGTGACTTAATGTGCATCGCCACCTCGTTCTCCGAGCAAGGGTACACCGCAGTATTATTTTGGTACTCTTCTTGCAGAGCTTGCCTAATTAGGCCTTGTTCTTCTGTGTCCTCCTCTTCCGTATCATCCACAAGCAGGGACTGGAGAAGGACCTCCGCAGTATCCTGCCATGATCCCCTCATCTGATTCCCATCCCAGACAGTTGATAGTACCATGGGCGACCTAATCGTTTCTCTAACTATTTTATATGGGATGCCCCAAGGATCTGTAGCCAATTGGCTCTGAACGTATTTCTCCCAACTTCGAAGTCTAACCCTTTTGAGCTCCCCTTGGAACTGTACCTTAGCATCCCTGTAAGTTTGTAACCATCCCTGTTTCTCTTCCCAGACGACACTTCGCTGGTAGTACCTTCTCGCCCTCCTGACCGACTGACGCATCTGCCCTAGTTTGGTGGACCATGGTGACGGGGAGGCCGCCACGGCCCTCCTCCTGATTGGCACTGCAGCCTTCACCTCTTTTGTGATGGCACTAACTTGGTCTTCAGCGTGCTTGTCGACGTCTTCATCACCATCTGGCCATGTCGGGGTGACAAACTCTCTTGCGAGGCGCTCCCAATCAGTTTTGTTGTAAGTCAGCTGAAATTCCCACCCCATGTCCCAGTGGCACTCCCTGTCGGTGAGCTCTAAAGTGATTAGGTTGTGGTCACTTGTCGTGACTTGGTTTCTTACTGTCCAATTGTTTAGGTAAACAGCAAAATTTGGTGAGACTAGTGTTGTATCTATATTTGTTCCTTCTCCTCCTCCGCCCGTATAGGATTCCCTGCTCTACTGGCAACCAAGTACTGCAATGACATTATTGTTTCCTCCATCTTCTCTTCCATCCCGGGTGCCACTGTGCCACAGGGGGGGACTTTGCGTTAACATCTGCCACCACCACTATCTTTCGGCCTCTCAATGCTGTTGTTATTCGTACTAGTTGGTCTATGTACATTTCAATTTCGTCACCGTATTGGAAATACATGTTTACTAAATGTATAGCTCCAACAGGCGTCTGGATTTCAACAACAATGAAATGTTCGTTTGAAAGGTGCGCAAGCACTGTGACTCTTAGGGCTTTATTTATGATGGTGGCTATAGGGTCGTCTCCAAAACACACTGTTTGCCAATTAACGGCAGCAAAAGTTATGTTACCCGCAAGAGAGTATGGCTCCTGTAGACAGCATACGTCGAGACTCATCTCCTCCAACACCCTTCGGAGCTCCTGCATGACTAGTCGGCTATTGTATGCATTGAGTTGTCCTAGCTGTATTATGGTGGTCATGGAAAGTATGTGTGAACGTATGAGTCTGGAAAGGTCTTTCTACAGTCATAAGCTATCCTACCGTTAGCTAAGACAGCCTGATTGTAGATCTCATCAAGATCAAATTTCTCATTCCTTCTCTGCAAAATCTTTTTGACAAGGTCACGCAGGGAGCCAAAGTCAGTGGGGAGATTCATGGTCTTTAACTGTATTCTATCGACAGCCTCCATGGCCGAGAAGATGACTTTACGTCCATACTGATGTCCTACCCGCACCATGTGCCTTAATGCTGTGGTCAGGATAACCGGCTCCTCCAGATGGGACAGTTGCAGAGCGTGTTCTAAGTTTGGGTAGATCCTGATGGGATCCACCTCTAGGGGTTATACTAGTGATTGATCAGAGATAGATTTGGTATTCGTGCTGCTAACTGCGTTTACCTGAAGAGGTTCTTCGGATGTGGAGCTAGTTTCTGCAGATGTTATTTGGCCCCTTATTGCAGGACGCCTAGCTTTTGGTGCCCGATCTTCTGGCAATCTCGAGTTCCAGGGGGAGGGGAAAGCGGCGTCCTCCCATTCGCACAGGTCTGTCTGGACGCACACGTCCACCATTCCTACTCTTCCTGTTTTGCTTCCTTCAACGAAGGTCAGGAATTGCTTAAATTTGGCAGCCATAGCTGCATTCCTGCGCCTCTCCCTCAGAGACTTCCTTTTTGGCTTCCTGCGCACTACTGCAGCTTCAGCCATAATCGGTTCTTGGATCAATCTCTGTTCCAACATCCTGTAGGTTGGGCAGTTCCTTCCTGAGGCGCTACAGGTCTTTTTACCTCTCTTGACACATGGAATACAAATTCCAGATTTTGTACAGTTCTTTTTTATGTGCTCTTCTGCCCCACATCTGGAGCAAGCCAGCTTCCTGTCACAGTACTTGTGGATATCATCAAGGTCTCCACAATTGTGGTAGCGAGGCACCACCAAATAGGCCCGCACGTTGATAGCATGGAATCCATATATCCTATCCATAGATGTTTTTTTCCACATGGATCCCAATACTTCTGCTACATGATGTACTGTGTTTCTGTCTCTTGGGCCTGTCCTGAATCTCAGTTTGATGGCAATTTTTAAATTGCTCGTCAGTCATGTCATCAAAGTTTTGATTCTTAATTGTTTCGCATAATTCATTGTTATCCATTGTAACCGGTACATCGTACATGATTACAAGTGGGTTTCTCTTTTTGGGAGGTTCACATCTGACTGCCTTACACAGGTTTTGGTAGTTTAAGATCTTGTTTCTGTCCTCTTTGGTGGCTACATCTACAACGTTTTTAGTTCCTTTCACCTTATTTACTTTTATTTTTTCTTTAATTGGGTTTACCATAATGGTGAGTATCTCCTGTACCTTCTTTGTGTCTTGGCCGGGCAGGAGTCTTAAAAAGACCGCCGTGTCCGGTTTTTTGACATATTCGTTATTGTGTCTTTGGTTGTTTGGGTTTTGGGGGCAGCCTGAGCTACTACACCTGCGCATGTCTTAGTTGGTTGTCTTCTAAGTTGGAAATTCTCACGTTGTAGTTCCACGACTCGCCCCTCAAGCCTTGCATGAGCAATCGCCCAGGAGGCGAGCTCATTTTTTATTGCTAGTATAGCAGTCTGGCTAATTTTTCCGTGTTGAACTCCAACAGTTGAGTAATCCTGTTGGTCTCTCGCTAAAGCTTACGTATATATCCTCCATTTACCCCAATGGGTATGGAGCAGAAAGCATCGAAGCTCTCGTGGACGCACACGAATCGCTTGTCTCTGGTTCGGCCACGGTTGACAATCGAAAAAAAAGGGGTTGGGTGCCTGTCTCTATGCCCGGACCGGCTCCTCTGGCATGGGAGGGGGGACTAAGATGCAGCTCACCCACCGAACTCGTCCCTAGGTCAAGGGCACCCCTGAGCCACCGGGTTCAGCACACCATTGCCAATGTACTGGTCCGCTTCAGTGGCCTCGTCACTGACGATTTCACCCAGTGTTCACCGGCAAGTGCACCCCACACTCCGGAGAAGTGTATGCACTTCTCGTCCTTCACCGCCTACTTGCCCGAGCTCACACCTAAAGGCCTAGGAACCACTCCAACTCAGGTGGCGGGCGGTCACCCAGTCGGTCGACGGTCTGGACCCAGATACCTGGCCCAGGCGATAACACCACCCCCTGGGTTTGGCAGTACACACCCCAGTTACCCACGGGCGCGGCGAAGCGCACTTGCCGACTCGCGCGGAGGTCCCACGCCGGCAAACGAGGCCGCCGGCATGCAGAGCACCTGCTGGTCTGTGCCCTGCTAATTGAGGGAGGCACAGATGGCCAGTCCCTCAGACACAGCTCTCCCTGTGCCACGCGCCCTTCGCTCTCGCCTTGTGTTGGGGGCATTTAACGTCCTCCGTTGATGGGAGTTTAACGTCCTTCCTTGACACAACGACAACCCTCACCATTC
Source organism: Schistocerca americana (assembly GCF_021461395.2). Taxonomy (NCBI): domain Eukaryota; kingdom Metazoa; phylum Arthropoda; class Insecta; order Orthoptera; family Acrididae; genus Schistocerca; species Schistocerca americana. The sequence goes on from NC_060120.1 coordinate 265,777,984, forward strand.
CACAGCACGGAGGTGTTATGAAAATGATGATGTGACGATAATGATGGTATGGCCCGGGTCTTATGTTGTGGAGTTTGACATCATCGAGACGGTGCGGCACTCAAACCCGAGTTACGTTCCCTGGAGGGCCTCCACACGTACTGGGGGATCATGGCCGACCACGTCTCACCCACAGCTTTTGATAATTCACGGTGGGCCAGTGCGGTTCAGTGAGGATTACACCCAGATAAGGGCTAGCCTTTTAACGTCATGCATGGACGGACCTTCCCGTGTTAGCTTCACCGCATCTAAGGGGGTTACTGAGTGCCGGGGCCATGTCAAGGCCACGGGATAGGACATTACGGTCCCTGCCCCACTCAGGTTCCTCTGAGCCACAAGAGCACTTCAGACAGTTCTGAAGATTTCCGGGAATCAGAGGGTCTCCTGACGGTTTTAACCCAGTTTCGGAAGGCAACACACCTCCCCCACGTGGCGCAACGCAGATCGCTTTGAGTTGACTGAGAAAGTGAATATAAATGCAAGCCAGGTTCGAGCTTAATGAACTGAAATCCTCGCGGGTACCACGTACTATGACTATTCAGACAAATGTATTCCATAAATGCGTCAGTGCCGTGTGTTTCCAATAGTGGACACTTTCATGACATCAAGCACCCGACGACAGCTGAGACAGCACTGGAGATGCACCATTACCTGGAACGGATGTATAACATACGTGGAGACATTAGTTTCAACGTAGAATCGTCAAATACCAGCATCAAGCGTCATGGTCGTCATACCATCTCGGAATTGTGCAACGAGGTGAGGTGCAGCCATTTCGGAGACTTTTAAAACAAGCTGTTACATTTGAGAGGCGTTCTTTAGTTAACGCAACACATTTTTCTGGGGAAACGCAGATTTTTTTGTGGGACATCGTGGAATACGCCCGCTTCAGCCACTGTATAAATCCATGAAGTCCCGATAGGTGATGGCGCTATTTGTAGCCTTCAAACCGGTGTCTGCACCGGATGTGCATTCCAAGCACCAGAGCTGTCACTGAGTTTCTGTTGGTGGAAAAACACAACATCGCTGATATTCACAGGCGCTTGTAGAAGGTCTACTGAGACCTGGCAGTGAACAAAAGTACGGTGAGTTGTTGGGCGAGGCGTCTGTCATCGATGGCCAGATCCCGCAAACCTGTCCGATCTCCCGCGTGCCAGCCGGCAGCACGATGCTGTGACTCATGCAATGTTGGAACGTGTGGACACACTCATTCCAGGCGATCGAGGAATTACAATCAAACACCTCGCTGTGCAACTCAACTACTCTCCTGGTAGTACTGACACACTCGTCCACAGTTGGTCTACCGTAAGGTGTGTGCCTGCTGGCTTCTTCGCTGCCTAACAGAAGACTATAAAGATAAATAAAGGACCATTTGTGCAGAATTTCTAGTGCTCTACGGGGCTGGTAGTAATAATTTTGTGTACGACATTGTCACAGGCAATGAAACGCGGTTTCATCGCTTCGAATCGGAAACAAAACGGCAATCCATACAGTGATGCCACACCATCTGTCCTCCGAAGAAGGACCCTACAGTCATGGTGACTGTCTTCATGGATTCTGAAGCCGTTATTCTGTTTGATGTGCTCCCTCGTGGTACAATGGTCAGCTCGGAAGTGTGCTGTGCTAACGGCAGTTAATTGAAGAAGCGACTTTAGCGTGTTCGTCGCCACTAAAGTTCAAACAAACTTCTCATTCTCCGCGACAACGCAAGGCTTATACAAGTCGGCGAGCCCGAGAGGAGCTTACAAAACTTTATTAGACTGTTCTTCCTCATTCACTCTACAGCCCTGATCTCGCACTCTTAGACTTCCACCTGTCTCGCCCAATGAAGGGTACAGTCCGTGGGAAGCAGTACGTGGGTGATGGGGAGATGGTTGGTGCAGCAAGACGTTCACTACGGCTTCCACACTGACAGTGGCACCATGCGGGCATGCAGGCCCTCCTAGTAAATTGGCGTAAGGCCATCGCACATATTGTGCTGAAAAAAGGGTTCTGAAACCAAAAGACTGGGGAATAATATGGTGCGGTGGAATCCCGAATAAAGCCAACTTGCTTTCAGGAAAAAGAATGTGATGCATTACTTTCTGAACGCCCCTCGCTGTATCAGGCTACCAGTTGCAAATATGTACTGCTTGTTTTCTCGTTGACATAATATATTTTTCCGCTTTGACTGTTGTGTTCGATCCACATTACTGACAGGATTTGCAGCAACACTAAGAGTATGCCTCAAATCCACCCCCCAAACGCTTTTCTGTTGACTTGTAAAATAGTAGTCTCACACGCTCTCATTCATTCAGTGCACGTGGCAATATTTGCAGATTCTGACTTCTTACGAAATATATTAAAGTTCTGAAGTGGGCATCTTTCGAAAACGACATTTTTCGACTTACACGTGAACCTACAGTATGTGTGCTTTGTTGTTATTGGTGGAGCGCCGTGTGTTACGTACAAATGTGTCCTCCTCTTTGCGAGTGTGGTCCTACTATTGCACCATTCTAGCCTGCTCTTACCACTTTATTAAGGTCTCTGCGGGTTCTTCTGATTCGACGCATGCTTCACTCTGGCACACAGCCGTATTATGACATTTAATATATTGTAAGAGAAAAATTTTAAGGTAATCTGAAGAAACCGCAACGAAGGTGGAACGTGTTGTTAATAACAGAATAATCTGAAACCAAGGCTGTTTCTAATTCAGGTATGTTAGTACATGTTTAATGAATTTGAGTTGGAGAGGAAATTAAATTTCATTCTTTTTACCTCAGAATCCCACACGTGGTGCACTGTTGACTTAATACACTTTCTACGCAACATGACGAGATTAAGTCAGCACTTGCTTACACGAACATTTTTAATTTTGAACTGTACATCCTCCTGTATTACAGGGTCTCAAGTCAAGGCCTCAGTATATCTCGGACTCGTTCCACATCCATGACGATGCACCAATTTTATAATAATAATAGCACTTTCGTGTATCTCATTGGCCTATCCGAGTCTTTCTGTTGGTCTCCACTTCGGCGATTCTGTGTGTCTCTAACACGTACTACGTTATCCAACTGGGGAAAGGGAATCCATAGTTTAACGTGGAACGACAAGGGAACCTCCCCATCGCATCCCCCCCCCCCCCCCCCCCCCTCAGTTTTAGAGGTAAGCCGGGCCAGTGGATAGCTCGCCAAAAACTGGACACCCATTAAGCGTGAAAACAGGAAGAAGGTGTATTGAATTACGAAAAAAGACAAAATAGAAACAGTGAACGGTCCAAGTTCAAGTGCAACATCGAGTGAGGTAGACCAACCACGGAATCGTGGTTCAGTGCTCACGCCGATGGACTGCAAACTGCACGAGTTGGTTTCAAAAGTCCATGTCATTTGTTTTAATATTTTTTTCACAGTATTGTGAACTGCCCGTCCAATCACTGAGATGTTTGTTCTCTTTCTGTGGTCTTGGAGTTGTCATACTATATATTGGTTGTAGAATATTAGTGATGTGGTCAGAATACATTAGTGTCGCAAGTAGATGTGACGAATTGTGAGAGCACGCGAGATACCACACAAACGTTTCACAGAAATGAAGAGAACAAATAAACGACTGTGACCTATATTACAACATAGGAATTCAGGAGTCAAAGCTTAGAAGCCGGGACGCAACTTCAGAAACATCAAAAACATATGTTCTGACAGAGCACAGAATAACTGTGTGATTGTGTAATTGTTGCGTTCGTTTGTCGCAGCTTCTGTGACAAACTACTACCTTTTCATCATTTCCTTGGGAGTGGTCACACTCACATTCATACGGGCACCTAAATCGGGCAAGGAGGCATATCTCACTCACACATCCGGCGTACAAATTAGGTTCGACAAGAGATTCCTATCATATGACACACGTACTGTCACTAAAGCGGTGTATGACACACTACACGTATTTTTCGGTGGAGGATTCGGTTGACTTGTCGCCTTGCCATCAAACGTTTGCGGTTCCCATTCGAAAGCCACTCCCTTTCACTGCTGATAGAGTAGTTGTGCAGAGTTAACTTTCATTATAGGTCCCTTCCTTAAACCTCGCTGTTGCAAAGGACACAGAAACAAATTTGAATATATCGAACTGCAGTAAAAAATTAACGCGAGTGAGCCTTGAACACCGCTCGCCCACTTTACAGTCCAACGCCGTGATCACTTCACCACAACGCCGGGACTGTTCCACCCTCCTCTATGTAGCACTTCTTGTGCTTGGACCGTTCACCGGTTCTATTTTGCTTTTTTTTCCCACTGTTCAGTACATCTTCTTCCTGTTTTCATGCTTGTAATGTGTGCAGTCTTTGATGGGCTGCCCAGTGGGCTCTCTTACTATTAAATCCGAGGGTGTGCGATAGGGAGTTTAAATTGTTAAGAGTGAAGGCTAGGTAGGAACACAGAATGAAAAATCTCGCGACATTTCGGTTTCCACACACGCGCTTCACTGGTAGACCATCGGACTTAACTAGCTTTTTCATCGTACCTATGGAACCCCAGGAGGGAATGAATGAATCTTAAGCCGTCGGCACACGGACCGTGCTGTCGAACGTTAACGTTGAGCGTGCCAAGTTCAACGTGCTGCTGAACGCTCAGGAACGATGCGACTTGTGCATACGGTACGTGGGCCCCAACGTGGTATACGCGATCGCAACGCACTCCAGCGGCAGTTGAGGGATGTTTCTAGCTCGTAAATCACACTGTTTACTCAATTCCCACGTTAGCTCTATTAAAACGCACATTTCCTCCATCGTCCACGAAAAGGACGGTACTATGTCCAATCAATAAGGACACAGGCTTATAAAACTTCCATTACAAACAGTGCGGTACAAATTTGGAATACTTCTCCACATAAGAATAATAAATAATGTTTATTATTTCATCATTCCCACATTTTAGTAAAACCCCAAGGTCAGTCTTACTTGATCACTGTTCCTACTCACTTGCAGAATCTTTGCAACATGTGAATTACGAAGCGTAAAAGAAAAAGGAGCAAAATATCTTTATATAAGTAGTGCAAGCTGTCTAGTGGATTAAGTCAATCGAACAGTCACCCCCCCAAAAAAAGGTGAACTTATATTTACATAACATCAAATATTATAGTCTATACTTATATTAAACTAATAATAAAGTATCAGAACCTAATAAAAACGCGAATGTTAGGAAAGAAAATCTGGAAGTGTCTAGACGCGAACTACCGCCCCGACAATTAGCTCACTAAAAGTCGGCGAGTCTACTCATTACGCTAAACGAACGACAGATCTGTTATTCTACTGGTAGTATCTTATTGCATGCTGAAACCTTAATCGTAGATAATTACTAATAGAAATTTAATTTTAACAAATTGTACCAAGAACGATGCGTTTTGGGTGGATCTTCAGCGTGTCGCTGCCCTCAAATAGCCTACTCTCATAATACGCAAGTTACAATAATTCGTTCGCCACGAATATGATGTTTCTCATTATTTTATTGGAACGGATCGCACAGTTAAGAACGGGTTTTCCAGTGATTCTCAATTTTCTGGTGCTCAGAAACGGTATATATACATATAGACTTGAAATGAATGCCAATATGGCGCCTCACAATTCTGTACTGAAGAGAGACGGCGTGCGTGTGACGTAGGTGGCGATGTGCCACCTCATTGGTCAACGCTCAGGCGCACGCTCAGAATATCTGACATGCCAGATATTGCTCTGCACGTTCGGAAAGACTCCCGAGCGTGCTATTCCACGCTATGACGTCAGAAACTGGGCACGCTCAACGTTCAACGTTCGGATGCACGGTCCGTGTGCCGACGGCTTTAGAGTCGGGGCGTAGGGCTCGCTGAGGCTACTCACTGCACCCTGATGCGTGCGACAGCCACACTTACTCCTGCGTCATCAGGACACCGCGGCCCGCGAGGCTTCCGGAAACCAGCGTTCTCTCCTGCGTGCCTGCCGTGCTGTGCGTCACAACACCGGAACTGTTACCCGGCCGCTCCTGTGGTGTCTGTTTTTTATTGTTGCTGTGACGCAAGAGCAGCGGCTACTTGCTGTCTGTACCAGGCAGCGATCTACACTCCTCCCCCCTACCTCCTTCCTTCAGGGAAGGGCTATCCTTTCACATGCGTCATTCCCGTTTGGCATCGAATTCTGCGTTGACACAGGACCTTCCTGGAACATCTGACGTTCTGTAGGAACTGAAATTAATAGCTAGCTTAAGAGGCTCAGATATGGAATCAACTTTGAACTAGCAATTCTTGTGATTCAGAGCACAGCACAAGGTTGGGGCAATGAGGCAAGTATTGAAGTTACTTTGTTACACATCTTAAGAGACGCTCATACACAGTCACAAGACCTTTACATGTTGGTCTGGGAGACACATTCCCAGAAATTAATTAAAAACAGCTCTGATCCACTGGTTCCCAGCAAGATTTACGGTAAGTTACTCTTGGCTGTAAGAAACCACCAGGGTAGCCGAGAACGCTAACACGCTGCTTCCTGGACACGTATGGGCGCGCCAGCCCCGGATCGAATCCGCCCAGCGGATTAACGTTGACGGCCGGTGTGCCGGCCAGCCTGGCTGTGATTTTTAGGCGGTTTTCCACATCCTACAAGGTGAATACCGGGCTCGTCCCCACGTCCCGTCTCAGTTCCACGACTCGCAGACATTTGGAACACATTCACGCTATTTCACAATTTACACTAGGTGCAAACAGCTGGGGTACACTAATTCCGTCCTGGGGGTACGTGGTGGCGGCAGGAAGGGCATCCGGCCACCCCTTGACATTAACATGCCAACTCCGTTTAAACATAGCCGACCCTGCGTCACCGCAGGACAAGGCGCGAGCGATGGATAGATAGAACTCTTGGCTGTAAGAAACATGCTGTAAAGAGAATTTTTTTTTTCCCAAATGTTTCCATTTGGGAACACTTTTGTCCCATTCTCAGCTCGCAAGTATTTGTCTGAAAAAATGAAACATACTTACCTGTGCAAAGCGACAGGCAGGTAACCAAGCGAGCCATTGTCATTAACACATACGAATGGCTAAAAGCGATTAGACTACACTAATATAGTTCTTAGCCAGACAGTGCTGTTCCAACAGAAATAACTACTACAGCTGTATTATCTTTTTCTCCATGATCCGATTTGGAATAAATAAAGACTACACATTGCCCAAATCTACACTCTAGGTAATTGAGAAACCCCATGAAAATTATCTTGTAGTTCTGGAGATTAGCATGTTTAAACGGAGAAACTGAAAGACGCGTTGGTTTTACAGTTTTATTATTATTATAAATATAATTATCTAGATATAAGTATCGTATATAGAAGAACATTGGGAGCTCCCTTGCCTTCAAACCCAGTTCACTGAGATATAGCTAAGAAGACATTAGCTCTCAGAAGCACCAATATTTCAAAGGCTGCACTGTCACCATTTGTTTAAGGAAAAAAAAAAACACTTTATCTCCCACGGGGCGACCCATAATTACACCAGTACTAGGGTTCCGCCTACGAATAAGAACTCCATTTTCATTCACTGAACACTACAGAGAAACTGACATAATAAGGAGAGCATAAGAAACGTCTACAGCACATGGCACATAACAGTGTGTAGCGGAGAGTTGCTTCCACCGCTCCTTTCATTTGCGAGTGTTACCTGACTGTTCTTGGACAGCACCATCTCGGAATTTTAAATTTAAGCCACACCGTGATGCACAAAGCCCCTCCTGTAGTGTCTGTCACAGCAGCAGGATGACAATCTCTGTAACGTTTTCGAGGTTAAGAAACGAAACTGTGACGTAACACACTGCTCTTCTTTGTATCCTTTCTAGTTTTTTTACATAACCTACCCGATGAGAGTCTGATACTGGGGAGCAGTGCTCCAGTATCGATCTGACGAGGGTTATGAGAGGTAGGGCTTTCATTAAGGGTGGACAACACTTCTTAAACATACTTCAGATGTTTAGTTCCGTCCACTCACTGCACTTTAAGTTGCTCTGTACTCATACTCGCAGACATTTAACTTTCAGTTTATGCAGAAATTTATGCGTCGTCCGGTACATCTGAAACATGAAGCCATGCATACACAAAATTTTAATATATATCTGAGACCATGGACATCCATAATCTTGGTCTCACCAAGGACAATATTTCCCCAGAAATAAACTAACGCAGTTCCAATACTCCAGTCCAAAAAAGGTTTATGGATGGTTCCCCTTGGTCATCAGAAGAGTGCTGGAAATGGAACTCCGCACCAAACATTCCAAAATGGCACTCTCTCCGCCCCAATCTCAGCCTGCTGCATTACTTGACTGCAGCTCGTCCATTTCACACACTTCTGAAAGAAATGTGGAGAAAAGCGCAATTTGGGACATGTAAATAAAAAATTAAGCTGCATATGAAGAAAACACATCCTTAGCACACAGAGCACCTCGGTACTGAATGTTTGAGCAGTGATACACCTCATACAGGGGATCACAATTTGTCAATCAATCCAAAATATTTGATTCACAATTTGACTCTTATGCGTGTGAGTTTGAGGTGATTGTGCACTATGTCTTGTCACTTATCTCGACTTGGTTTGGTCAGTTACTGCTTCGAGATACACACACACAGATATCAGAGAGAAGTCCACATGTCACCTGACGTACGTTTATCTGTAATGGTCTTGTCCCCAGTAGTAAGTCAAAACCCGTACTTATCTTTAATTTTTCATACTTTTCATCCACAACCTTCAGGAGCAGGGAGAGATGTTTGAGATGCGACCCACTGTAGAAGCCTATTGCGTATCAGTCAAGTCACAGAAGACGGGAGTGGGAACGAGAGGATCCCTGATGGGAATGTTGGACGGGAAGGGGGAGAGGAGAATTCTGGGTGCAACATTTACAGCCCACTCAATGCACACCTCCCAAAAACCTTAGTAAGGATTGTGCGACACGAGCTAGCTTTATTTCAGGTGTAAGACCAAAAGTATGAAGCCCTAAGATTAGATTAGATTAATACTAGTTCCATGGAACATGAATACGATATTTCGTAATGATGTGGAACGAGTCAAATTTTCCAATACATGACATAATTAAGTTAATTTAACAACATAATTAAGTTAATATAACAACTTTTTTATTTTTTGTTTCTTTTTAATTTTTTTGTTTGGTTTTTTTCTTTTTTTCCTAATTTATATCTAATAATTCCTCTATGGAGTAGAAGGAGTTGTCATTCAGAAATTCTTTTAATTTCTTCTTAAATACTTGTTGTTTATCTGTCAGACTTTTGATACAATTTGGTAACTGACCAAAGACTTTAGTGGCAGTATAATTCACCCCTTTCTGTGGCAAAGTTAGATTTAACCTTGAATAGTGAAGATCATCCTTTCTCCTAGTATTGTAGTTATGCACACTGCTATTACTTTTGAATTAGGTTTGGTTGTTAATAACAAATTTCATAATAGAGTATATATACTGAGAAGCTACTGCGAATATCCCTAGATCCTTAAATAAATGTCTGCAGGATGATCTTGGGTGGACTCCAGCTATTATTCTGATTACACACTTTTGTGCAATAAATACTTTATTCCTCAGTGATGAATTACCCCAAAATATGATGCCATATGCAAGCAATGAGTGAAAATAGGCGTAGTAAGCAAATTTATTAAGATGTTTATCACCAAAATTTGCAGTGACCATTATTGCATAAGTAGCTGAACTCAAACATTTCAGCAGATCATCAATGTGTTTCTTCCAATTTAATCTCTCATCGATGGACACACCTAAAAATTTTGAACATTCTACCTTAGCTATATGCTTCTGATTAAGGTCTGTATTTATTAATGGCGTCATACCATTTACTGTACAGAACTGTATGTACTGTGTCTTATCAAAATTTAGTGAGAGTCCGTTTACAAGGAACCACTTAGTAATTTTCTGAAAGACATTATTGACAATTTCATCAGTTAATTCTTTTTTGTCAGGTGTGATTACTATCTTGTATCATCAGCAAAGAGAACTAACTTTGCCTCTTCATGAATATAGAATGGCAAGTCATTAATATATATTAAGAACAACAAAGGACCCAAGACCGACCCTTATGGAACCCCAATCTTGATAGTTCCCCAGTTTGAGGAATGTGCTGATCTTTGCATATTATGAGAACTGCTTATTTCAACTTTCTGCACTCTTCCAGTTAGGTACAAATTAAACCATTTGTGCACTGTCCCACTCATGCCACAATACTTGAGCTTGTCTAGCAGAATTTCATGATTTACACAATCAAAAGCCTTTGAGAGATCACAAAAAATCCCAAGGCGTGGTGTTCGGTTATTCAGATCATTCAAAATTTGATTGGTGAAAGCATATATGGCATTTTCTGTTGAAAAACCTTCATGGAAACCAAACTGATATTTTGTTAGTACTTCATTTTTACAGATATGTGAAGCTACTCTTGAATACATTACTTTCTCAAAATTTTTGGATAAAGCTGTTAGAAGGGGGATTGGACTGTAATTGTTCACATCAGATCTATCCCCTTTTTTATGCAAAGGTATAACAATAGAATATTTCAGTCTATCAGGGAAAATGCCGTGTTCCAGAGAGCTATTACACAGGTGGCTGAGAATATTACTTGTTAAGAACAAGCTTTTAGCATTTTGCTGGAGATGCCATCACTTCCATGTGAGTTTTTGCTTTTAAGCAAGTTTATTATTTTCCTAATTTCAGAGGGAGAAGTGGGTGAGATTTCAATTGTATCAAATTGCATAGGTATGGCCTCTTCCATTAACAACCTAGCATCTTCTAATGAACACCTGGATGCTACTATATCCACAACATTTAGAAAATTATTATTCAAAATATTTTCAACTTCTGACTTTTTGTTCGTAAAGTTTTCATTCAATTTGATGGTAATACTGTCTTCCTGTGCTCTTGATTGACCTGCTCCTCTTTTAATAATATTCCAAATTGTTTTAATTTTATTATCAGAGTTGCTGATTTCAGACATGATACACATACTTGTGGATTTTTTAATAACTTTTCTTAATATAGCACAGTAGTTTTTATAATGTTTGATAGTTTCTGGGTTACTACTCTTTCTTGCTGTCAGGTACATTTTCCTTTTCTGGTTACAAGGTATTTTTATACCCTTAGTAAGCCATGGTTTATTACATGGTTTCTTATGAGTATATTTAACTATTTTCATGGGGAAGCAGTTTTCAAATGCATTTACAAAAGTGTCATGAAATAAATTATATTTTAAATTGGCATCAGGTTCACGGTACGCCTCATCCCAGTCTAACTGCTGTAAGCTTTCCCTGAAATTTGCAATTGTTAAATCGTTGATTGAACGTACTACTTTGGAGGACTGTTTAGTACTGCTGAATGGAGCTATGTCATATATTGTAACTAGCTCTGCACCATGATCAGAAAGACCAATCTCAACAGGCTCAGCATTTATCTGGTTAAACTTACCTTGGTCTATAAGAAGTTATCTATCAGTGAGCTGCTATCCTTTACCACAGAAGTAGGAAAATCAATAATGGGTGTCAAATTGTAAGAATCGAGTAATACTTCAAGGTCATTTTTCCTATTACCCTCTTTCAGAGAATCTACATTGATGTCCCCACAAATAATAATTTGCTTCCCCCTGGCTGACAGATAGCACAACAAGGTGTCCAAATTTTTCAGAAATACATGAAAATTTCCTGATGGGGACGTATATACAGTTACAATTATAAATGTGCCTATATTTAATTTAAGCTCACAGGCACATGCTTCTATATGTTTCTCTACACAAAACTTTTTTGTTTCTATACTTTTTGCACAATGATAACTTTTGACATATATGGCCACTCCTCCTTTCTCTATATTTTCTCTAATTACATGTGCAGAGAGTTTATACCCACTTACATTTACCTTATCCTTATCAGTAGCAATGTGATGCTCAGACAGGCATAGTATATCTATTTCATCCTCAACTTCTAAATCTTCTAAAGAAACCAAAAGCTCATCTATTTTATTCTTTAAACTCCCAATATTTTGATGAAATTTACTTACATTATTTTTAATTATACTTTTTCGAGAACCTTTCCTTATTCTAACATTTGCAGTACTCTCCTGTCTGAGTTTCTCATTGTGCTTAGACCTAGTTCCTAAGCAGTGGTCACATGGTGTTCAGAGAGGTAGATTTTGTCAACTGGGTTGGGTGACTAATTCATCAATGCAATTACCTAGGACTGAGATACAACTTGGTGGAGATAAAATTTCTGGTGTTTGGTGAAAATTTATAATTGGCAGCTGTGATTGGTGATCCAATGTGCTAGAATTGTGCTGTTTAATTTCTTTCCTAAACTGAAGATTTGTTTCAATCCTGACCTCTCGTAGAACTTGACATCTTTCTGTCTTACCTATCCTAAAAAAGGTGCTGCTCCAACACCTATAACCACTGGTATTTTGCCATTCATGGCAGTGCTCCCCCCCCCCCCCCCCCCCCCTTAAATTTCCTACTATTATCCCAGCCAGCTTACCTTTCCCTTTCCTGTTGAGATGTAGGCCGTGCCTGGTATAGTCCCACCTACTGAGAGAATCAATAGGAACCACACCAATATGAGCCCCCACACCCAACATAAGCAGCCGTACCAACTCCAAATTAACTCTCCCAACAGAAGAGTTTAAATGAGGCCGGTCATGGCGTCTCAGGACAGATACAAATTCAACATTGGTGTGTCTCGATGCCGACGCAATCTTTAGCAGATCACACTCTATGCTGTACCCAGGTTCTCTGTCGATACTGTTCCCTGGCCCTCCCACGATAACCACGGTGTCCTCCCTGGTAAATCCTTTACATAGTGAACCTAAATCCTCTGTCACCTGATCCAAACTAGCACTTGGTATGAAAAAATTTGTGACCTGGTATTCTGGTCCTAATTCCTCCTGCAGAAGTTGGCCTACACCTCTGGCATGAGATCTGCCTATCAACAAAACTTTCTTCCTTTTCGATGCCTTTCCTACATTCTTTTTCAATTTCCTATTGAAAGTTTGTTGTGTCCTGTCTACACCTACCTCTGCTTGAGGCTCATCAGTTTCTAATTGAAGCAGCAGGTCAAATTTATTTACTGAAGTATCATTTTAATCCATGACTGGGTAAAGTCGCCGACTTGCTCGACATGTGGCAGAGTACTTTGCCTAACCACTACTCCAGAGTGTCATGAGTAAAGAAATAACTTTCCACCCTCTTTTTAAGAGAAGTTGAGCGCTGACACTGATAATAATACTCGTGCTACGCTAGCGCCCATGCAAATTAGCAAGCAATGAGTCTGCTCAACGGCAGCGGCATTTATACAGTAAAACTATCTGAGAATGGAGAAATTTATTGTGCTGTGGCACTGGGCAAAAGCTGCATGAGCTGAATATTTGTACAGAGAGGGTACCTGTGGACTAGTCGTAGCGTCTTTGACTAGTAATCAAAACGTCCTAGATCCCGGGTTCGGAAGCAACCGCCTAAATTCTGATAATCAGCGTTGGCCTCCGAAGACTTCCGGCATAAGAAGTGACCCTCATTCTGTCAACGGCCTTGTCAAAGAGGGCGGGGGAGCGGACAGAGGTTCAGGGCACTCTCTTGTCCTTGGGATACAACACTGCCCCTAAAGGCGGAAGAATCAGCAATGATTAACGGTATAAGGATGCAGAAGGCAAAGAACACCACTGCATTAAAGACACGTAACGTGTATCCGCAAGACCTGTGGCCTGTAACTGAGAAAGTGTCATGATTATCTCTCCACTGGAGAAAGATTCCAGAATAGTCCCCCATTCGGATCTCCGAGAGGGGACTGCCAAGGCGGAGGTGACTATGTGATAAAGACTGAAAAACCAACAAAAGGATAACGTTCTACGAGTTGGAGCGTGGAATGACAGAAACTTGAAAAAGGTAGGAAAGCTAGAAAATCTGAAAAGGGAAACGCAAAGGATCAATTTAGACGTAGTAGTGGTCGGTGAAGTGAAATGGAAAGAAGACAAGGATTTCTGATCAGATGAGTATCAGGAAATATCAACACCAGCAGAAAATGGTATAACGGGTGTAGGCTTCGACGTGAATGGGAAGGTAGGGTAGAGAGTGTGTTACTGTAAACAGTTTGCCGATAGGATTCTTCTTATCAGAATCGACAGCAAAACACTGACAACGATGGTTCAGCTGAAGATGAAGAGGCAGAGAAAGTGTACGGGGATATCAGATGAATAGTACAGCACGTAAAGTGAGATGAAAATCTAATAGTCATGGGGGATTGGAATGCAGTTGTAGAGGAAGCAGTAGAAGAAACGTTTGCAGGAGAATATGGGATTTGGACAAACAATGGGGGAGGCGAAATATTAATTGAGTTCTGCAATAAATTTCAGGTAGTAATAGCGAATACTCTGTACAAGAATCAGAAGAGGAGGAGGTATACTTGAAAAAGACAGGGTGATACGAGAAGGTTTCAGGTAAATTACCTGGTAAGACAAAGATTCCGAAATCAGACACTGGATTTAAAATCGAGAAGCAGATATGGTCTCAGATAACAATTTAGTAGTGACGAAGAGTAGGTTGAAGTTTAAGAGATTAGCCAGGGAGAATCAATGCACAAAAAAGTGGGATACGGAAGTATTAATAAATGACCAGATACTCTTAAAAGTTCTCTAAGGCTATAGATACAGCAATAAGGAACACACAGTAGGCAGTACAGCTGAAGAGGAATGGACAATTCTAAACAGGGCAAATCACAGAAGTTGGAAAGAAAATCATCGGTACAAAAAAGGTAACTGTGAAGAAAAAAACCATGGATAACAGAAGAAACACTTCAGTTGATCGACGAAAGAAGGAAGTACAAAAATGTCCAGGAAAATTCAAGAATACAGAAGTACAAGTCGCTGAGGAATGAAAGAAATAGGAAGTACAGGGAACCTAAGACGAAATGGATGCATGAAAAATGCGAAGGAATCGAAAAAGAAATGACTGTTGGAAAGACAGACTCAGCATACAGGAAACTGAAAACGACCTTCTGTGAAATTAAAAGTAAGGGTGGTAACATTAAGAATGCAACGGGAATTCCACCGTTAAATGCAGAGGAGAGAGCGGTAGGTGGAAAAGTACATTGAAGGCCTCTATGAGGGGGAAGATTTGTCTGATATGATAGAAGAAGAAACAGGAGACTTAAGATCAAATAAGGCAGAAGGGGTAGATAACATTCCATCAGAATTTCTAAAATCATGGGAGAGGTGGTAACAAAACGACTATTCACACTGATATGTAGAATGCATGAGTCTGACGACATATCATCCGACTTTCGGAAAAATTCCGAAGACTGCAGGAGCTGACAAGTGCGGGAATTATAGCACTATCAGATTAACAGCTCATGCATCAAAATTACTTGGTTCAAATGGCTCTGAGCACTATGGGACTTAACATCTGAGGTCATCAGTCCCCTAGAACTTAGAACTACTCAAACCTAACTAACCTAAGGACATCACACACATCCATGCCCGAGGCAGGATTTTAACCTGCGACCGTAGCGGTCGCGCGGTTCCAGACTGAAGCGCCTAGAACCGCTCGGCCACACCGGCCGGCTCAAAGTTACTTACTGGAATAATATACAGAAGAATGAAAAAGAAAACTGAGGACGTGTTAGAAAAGTTTAAGGCACCAGAGGGGAAATTCTGACTGCGCGATTGATAATGGAAGCAAGTCTAGAGAAAAATCAAGACATGTTCATAGGATTTGTCGACCTGAAAAAAGCAATCGACATTATACAATGATGCAAGATGTTCGAAATTCTGAGAAAAATGGGGGCAAGCTAGAGGGAGAGACGGGAAATATACAATAAGTAATGGAGCCAAGAACGAGTAATACGAGTGGACGACGAAGAACGAAGTTCTCGGATTAAAAAGGAGATAAGATAGGGCTGTAGTCTTTTGTTCCTATTTTTCAATCTGGAGATCGAAGAAGCAACGATGGGAATAAAAGAAACCTTGAGGACTGACATTAAAATTCAAGGTAAAGGATATCAACGATACGATTCGTTGAGACATTGCTATCCTGAGTGAAAGTGAAGATGAGTTACAAGATGTGCTGAATGGAATGAAAATTTAGTGACTACTGAGTATGGATTGGGACTAAATCGAAGAGAGACGAAAGTAATGAGAAGTAGCAGAAATGTGAACAGCGAGAAACAACATCAGGATTAATGGCCATGAAGACGATGAAGTTAAGGAATACTGCTATCCAAGCAGCAAAATAACCAATGACGGATGGAGCAAGGAGGACATCAAAAACAGAGTAGCAATGGCATAAAGGGCATTCCTGGAGAAGATAAGTCTACTAGCATAGGCATTAATTTATGGAAGAAGTTTTGGAGAATGTACGTTTGGAGCAGTAGCATTGTATGGTAGCGAAATATTGACTGTGGGAAAACTGGAACAGAAGAGGATCAAAGCATTTGATGCTACAGATGAATGCTGAAAATTAGATGGACTCGTAAGGTAAGGAAAGAGGAACTTCTGCGCACAATCGAAGAGGAAAGGAATATGTGGAAAAAACTGACAAGGAGAAGGGACAGTATGATAGGACAATTGTTAAGACGTCAGAAACGTCAGGGAATCACTTCCATGGTGCTAGAGGGAGCTGTAGAGGGCACAAACTCTAGAGGAAGACAGAGATTGGAACACACCCAGCAAATACACTCCTGGAAATGGAAAAAAGAACACATTGACACCGGTGTGTCAGACCCACCATACTTGCTCCGGACACTGCGAGAGGGCTGTACAAGCAATGACCATACGCACGGCACAGCGGACACACCAGGAACCGCGGTGTTGGCCGTCGAATGGCGCTAGCTGCGCAGCATTTGTGCACCGCCGCCGTCAGTGTCAGCCAGTTTGCCGTGGCATACGGAGCTCCATCGCAGTCTTTAACACTGGTAGCATGCCACGACAGCGTGGACGTGAACCGTATGTGCAGTTGACGGACTTTGAGCGAGGGCGTATAGTGGGCATGCGGGAGGCCGGGTGGACGTACCGCCGAATTGCTCAACACGTGGGGCGTGAGGTCTCCACAGTACATCGATGTTGTCGCCAGTGGTCGGCGGAAGGTGCACGTGCCCGTCGACCTGGGACCGGACCGCAGCGACGCACGGATGCACGCCAAGACCGTAGGATCCTACGCAGTGCCGTAGGGGACCGCACCGCCACTTCCCAGCAAATTAGGGACACTGTTGCTCCTGGGATATCGGCGAGGACCATTCGCAACCGTCTCCATGAAGCTGGGCTACGGTCCCGCACACCGTTAGGCCGTCTTCCGCTCACGCCCCAACATCGTGCAGCCCGCCTCCAGTGGTGTCGCGACAGGCGTGAATGGAGGGACGAATGGAGACGTGTCGTCTTCAGCGATGAGAGTCGCTTCTGCCTTGGTGCCAATGATGGTCGTATGCGTGTTTGGCGCCGTGCAGGTGAGCACCACTATCAGGACTGCATACGACCGAGGCACACAGGGCCAACACCCGGCATCATGGTGTGGGGAGCGATCTCCTACACTGGCCGTACACCACTGGTGATCGTCGAGGGGACACTGAATAGTGCACGGTACATCCAAACCGTCATCGAACCCATCGTTCTACCATTCCTAGACCGGCAAGGGAACTTGCTGTTCCAACAGGACAATGCACGTCCGCATGTATCCTGTGCCACCCAACGTGCTCTAGAAGGTGTAAGTCAACTACCCTGGCCAGCAAGATCTCCGGATCTGTCCCCCATTGAGCATGTTTGGGACTGGATGAAGCGTCGTCTCACGCGGTCTGCACGTCCAGCACGAACGCTGGTCCAACTGAGGCGCCAGGTGGAAATGGCATGGCAAGCCGTTCCACAGGACTACATCCAGCATCTCTACGATCGTCTCCATGGGAGAATAGCAGCCTGCATTGTTGCGAAAGGTGGGTATACACTGTACTAGTGCCGACATTGTGCATGCTCTGTTGCCTGTGTCTATGTGCCTGTGGTTCTGTCAGTGTGATCATGTGATGTATCTGACCCCAGGAATGTGTCAATAAAGTTTCCCCTTCCTGGGACAATGAATTCACGGTGTTCTTATTTCAATTTCCAGGAGTGTAATTAAGGGCATAGGTTGCAGGTGATACTCTGAGATGAAGAGTTTGGCATAGCAGAGAAATTTGTGGCGGGTTGCATCGACTAAAGAAAAGAAACTGTAAACATCACACTTTCGTGAATCATTAACAGATCAATTCTAGTATTTAGTTTAACACGACGCATTGCGTCAGCAAAATTTCTAGCTGGTGTGATGAATGGCAGCCAGCTCTAAACGTAGAGAAATGTAAGTTAATGCGGGTGAGTAGAAAAAACGTATCGTCTGTGTTCGGGTACACTGTTAGTACAGTCGTGCTTGACACAGTCACGTCGTATAGAACGAGCCTATAAGAACTGCGGGAGGGAAGGCGAATGGTCGACATCGGATTATTGCGAGAATTTTTGGAGAGTGTGGTTCATCTGTAAAGGAGACCGCAAATAGGACGCTAATGCGACCTATTCGTGAGTAGAGCTCGAGTGTCTGGAATCCGTATTAGATAGGATTAAAGAAAGACATCGAAGCAGTTCAGACGCGGGCTGCTAGACGTATTACCGGTAGATTGGAACAAGATGCAAGTGTTACGGAGATGCTTTGGGAAATCAGATTTGACTCACTGAAGTTTCTTTTTTAGGAACTATACTGAGAAAATTTAGAGAACCGGCATCTGAAGCTGACTGCAGAACGAAATGACTAGAAGTGGTGTAGGGTACTCTCCGCCACATGCCGTACGATGGCTTGCGGAGTATGTACGTAAGATATTGATATACTAATTACGCATGAAAGGAAAGCAGTGGGATTAATGACAAAAATAATTACAAATCATTTAATCATACGTACGTACAAACAGCTAATTCTTAGGACATAATGTATTTTACGGCAATGAAGTGGACATTAATGAGAAATAAAAAAGAAATTCATATCATTTGTGGCGGAATTAAAAGGATATAGCGGGAAACAATGCAAAAATCAATGAAAATCGAGTTTTGCAATGTGATGACATTCCTGTGTAAACATACGACAAATAGAGGCAGACATCAGAAGATTTTTTAGATCTGTGCCAGGTTACATGTTACTCGGTAAAGAGAAGAAAAAAAAATACAAGATATGCCGAACATTTTGGAGGATCGTGTGGGAGAACGATTTTGTTTGAAGAAGCCGATAGACCCACCTGCCTAAACCCTCATGAAGATTATGGTGATGACGATGACATACAGTCATAGGAACCGCAAATTGAAAAACGATTAAAAGTCAAACACCTCAGTTACTCTTTACTCTTCATATTCTGGGAGGTGGTAACACGGGCCAAAATAACAGGAAAGTGTCCAGTAAACATGGGCGTCAAAGTGCAAGCCTTGAGAGCTATGAGCACTTCTTCATCTTTGCTGCTGTAAACAAAACCTTCTACTAAACAAATGCTCGTAGCTGATAAGGTATGCATTTTGGATCCCCCGTTTAACAGTTTTTTTCTGTACTTGTTTCTTACTACCTCCTCCCGAAATATGGAAGGAAATGAGCTTGCAGTAGAATAGATCTACTGTTAGAGATATCAGAACTATTGTCGCTTATAAATTTCGACTCAGTCGTTTCGAAATACATTTAACCTTCTCCACCATCTATGAGTTTGTGACATAATCATGGAGTCACCCTGTGTGTCTAAAAAGTGTAACTGTTTCAGTCGTGGAAGTAGTGCATGTATCTGGGCATGTAAAAAAAACTTCGGATGTGAATTAGTATCAGATAGGAGCAATTTATTACATTGGTCTGCGTGTGTCCTTTGAAACGAGAACATGTAAAGTGAATTGCTGTTTCACTGGTCCTGAGTTGGATAGTATTGACATATCTTGTGGCAGCATAACGTAAGAGTTCGGGTCGACAATAGCCATGCACACACATACCATGACGATGGGTTCTTTCATACTATGTGCATACTCATTCCATTCCTGCCGTTCTTACCAGCGTCTTAGAACGAATCTGAACTTGGTTTTGTACAGTAATCAGTGTCGCACCTTCGAAGAAATGCTACTTGAATGACGCCCGCAGCGGCATTGACATTCACCACAGCGAGCAAGGTGGGAGGAAGGCCGGTGTGTCGCCTCACGGACACAGAACAGGTGGCGGCGTTCTGTTACAGCCCCTGTTACGTCACAGCGGGGCAAAGCGCTGCCGCTAGACAGGGGAACCCCCGTGTTGTGACGTACAGCTAGCTAGGTTGAGGCACACGAGGCACCTGCTGCATGCCGAGCGCTGCTATTTCTGGCAGGGCTCTGACGGCCAACGGCCACCCGATGACGCAGACGTTAACACTGGCAGAGACGTCGGCGGTTCTCCGAACCTGTACCACAGCACTCACTGACCTTGTCAGACCACAAGGCTCTGACCCCCAGGACTGGCCGTTCCTTCGCAGCCTCGGCCGTTTCTTTTCGAACAAGCCTTCACCTTGAGGCATGAATCACTAGTGTTTGGCTCACTACACTGCTTCCAAATACCGGTCAGTCACCTTACTTTACATTGGAAACAACTTGAGAGAAGCAATACACAAATCCAAGACACTCGGCCTACTTTCATTCTAGAAGTTCCGTCGTTCGTTGGTTGTATAAATTAAAAGAAGAGAGATTTTTAATTGAAGAATTCGGCCACAACACAACATATACAAAGCCCCTGCAACGCTGAACGAACTGCTGAGAACGAGACAAGTGAAATGTATGAAAAAACAGGAGAACAAAGAATACAAAGCAGTCAAAAGTGTTAACTACTCAGAACATATATTATAAGTAAAACAACTCTAAAATAACATTTGTTCTATTGCAGTAAAATGTATTCGATGCTCAGTTAACCAAATATGTAATCGTATTTTGCTCGCCAAGAAAAAAGAAAAAGACTAGAGAGATACTCCATCTTAGAGAAGACACCATCTGTTTGGTTTTTCTTTACCCTACCATACTTCAGCACTTTTTATGATATCTTTTTCTTCAGTCTGAAAATTATTATGCCATGGTAACATTTGTAATTCAGCCTAAAGTTTTTTGCACCATTAAAGAAGTTATAATTAGGGGTGACATTTTTGCGTTGGTTTACGTACAGTATACAGTTAATGACAAGTGTTGCACTATAGAGACACGAAATACTGTATTTTTACGCCACGGTAAATAAAGTGATTTTCGGTTTCAGATGAAGGAAATCAGTTCGATTGTTTGCAAATGACTGGTTGTAAAAGTGTATGCTAGTTATAAATCTACAACCACAAATTAACTCGTTGGTGTCATTTGTAGTATCTGTAAAACTATATCACTATTTTTTTCTAAACTCTAAGCATCACTTTCGTCATAGCATTAAAATGCAATATTTCTTGTCTCTGTTATGTAACATGTGTCATCAATCATGTGTAGGAAAAAATAACGCAAAACGTTTGACACCTTGATATCGCCTCTGTACACATGGGTGATATCAAGGCGTCAAATATCAGTAATTTTCGGACTGAACAATAAAAAATCCCATTGAAGGTATCAGAAAAATTCCAAAACATTTGGGTAAAGAGAAAAAATCAAATGGTGTCTTACATAAGGTGGAATATCCCTCCAGCTGTTAACAAACAGTAGTTACATAAGTTTTGCTTATGGATGTATACTGAGCCTCAGTGCTGGAACCGTAGCGGCAGCACACACTTTTCCAATCTCCAATGAGGAAACTTACCATGCTGTTTCCACCAAAGTTTGCTTTTTCTTTTCCTTATTACTACATTCACCCTTACTCTAGATTGTCAATATCACTGAAATTCAACAACAGCTAAGTAACTTAAGATGTATTTTATCTTATTTTGAAGGCTACCAGTTTCAACATTTCATTATGCCATCTTAATGCCCCTTATGCATCTCTCCAAATAAACGAAAATGTCATATACAACCATATATCACTGGATGTCGTGAATTCAGTCACTAATAGTGCTTCATTCGGAAACTTGATGGAGTTGACACAATGATGGCATAATGAAATGCTGAAACTGGTAAACTTCAAAATAAAATAAAATAACTTCTTATGTTACTCGGCTGTTGGTGCATTTCATTGACATTGACAGTTAATAACCAGCCGATGTCCCCTGTCCATAATGGACCAACAGAGATTAGATTGTCTCCCAAGTCAGCTGCAGAATGTCACGTGAGTCTCTCTACTGCAGCCACTCAGTCTTCCCCTTCCCATTGCTGACCGAATTCATGATGACTCCAGGCTGCCTCATAGACTGCCGCACCATGGTCACCCACCCCATTACCAAGTGCAACCATTGATACCACACTAGCTGATGGTGTGTAGTGCATTGCTCAAGTATTCATGTACAAGAAAGCAGTTTCCGATGTGTGGGAACATGCACACTATTTTGTGATTTTCTGTTTTTTGTTCACAGCTGACCCACTTCCTACAGTATGAAAATGTGATCTATGATGCTATTCCAACACAAATATATTTTCCTCTGCAGGGATGAACTTGTCTAAACATGTTATTCACTCACCAGGGACCTGATGCAGTAAACCACTTTGACATGCTACTTCTGGTCTCATTCCTTAAAAGTAGTAAGCAGTCTAAAGGTGCAGCACTATTTAAAGGAGACCAACAATACCTACCAAAGTTCACTCATCAGGGATGTGGAGACAAATTTTCTAGCATAGAGGTTTCTCACACAGGGTAAGGCAATTAACGAAATAATACTAAATGAGTCACTGTGCCTTGCAAATTGGAAATTCCTGGTGTGCTAACGGAACCGGAGGAATCTGGAGATGATAATATACACACAAACCCAAGAAGTTAATAGATACGTATATGTGGTTGCCAGCGTAACACAGACTGTGTAGTCATAGTTGTAGGAATTGTAGTAGTCGGTTCATTGCATAGATTCAAACCACAGGTCCCACAGTCTTCTATAGCGCCAAAAGCTGAAGTAATAGTTTCTACAACCAGCTGTACCACGCCGACCACACATTTTTTTTAGAAGGGTAACCACACTGCAACGCGAAAATAAAAAAAAAAAGAATTATGTCAGTTGGGAATGTGTGATCTTGGAGTTAACATTGACATTATGAAGTGACAAGCTGCAACGCTACCATCAAGGAATTGTTTTCACTGTGCTTGTGGAAGTTTGTGTGTGTGTGTGTGTGTGTGTGTGCCACAGGAGTACATATAAACTTTCAGAGCGTCGTTCATCTTAAATTAAAGCCACAGTAAACACATCAGCAGTGAAATGATGTGTGCTTGTGAAGTCAAACCAGATGTTTTTGAAACCATATGTTATTGTGATAGTAAAATGAAATTACCCTCCACAGAAAATGTTGCGAGCTGCGTCACAATTTAATTGCAATTATGGCCATGTTTGCTCAGAATACTGGAAGACCAAGGTTGTTACAAGAGCAGCATAGACAATTTCCCACGAACAGTTGAACTTTTTAATGGAAAAGAATCCAGTAACATGCAAGAGTAGACCTTCGAATAGGGAATAAATGAGGGTTGTGATGCTTTCAACGACTTAGTTCCATTTCTTTTCTAAAGTGCTACGCTGTATGGAAGTCGATAACTCAGACTCCAACATATGTACCATACAAACCAATTTTGACACAAAATTCGTTGAGTCTGCTCAGTAATCACTGATTTGGTAATTTGTTATAGTTTTGCTATTATAACATGTGACATTCGTTACAATGACAGTGTGAGATGCAATTATTTGTTACTTTGTTTTGTAATATGGGGCAATGTGTTACAGTTTTTGCTGTAACATGAGTAATTTTGAGCCATATGTTTCAGCTGAACTGTAACACTGGGTAATTTGCTACAGTTTACTATAACATAACGATGTGTGGGGTGATTTGTAACAATTTTGTTGTAATATGTTGTATGATGAATCTACATAGAGATGAAAGGAGACAAAATTCATACTGATGTGGACATAAATCTATAGTGACCTTGTTGAAGGGACCACAGCAATGTTCATCAGAAATTCTTTAGAAATCCTACAGAAACATCCGGTGTCTGCTCTGCACTTATAGATGTGTCTACAGCAGACAAAATTCACTATTCCCTTTCCAAACCAAGTTGCGTTCGTCACAAATCCGGTGGATAAGTTCTATGTACTATGAAAATCACACAGTAAAGCATGAATCTTTAGATTTAAGTGCACTGTGTGGCACTCGACTTACCAGAAGCTCTGGCACTGCATGTATTAATATTAGACAAATTCCAAATGGGAAAGTACTGATACTCTTGAAGTCTGCGCTATGATTACTGTCAAAGAATGCTACATTACACATTCCACTTGTGCTACTACTGTTCAATAGATCTCTCCTCATATACGACTACCAGACACACCAGAGCCTATGTACAGAAAACATCAGTGATAGTTAAAGACCAATAGTGCCATCTATCAAAACAGAGATGCAGTCATGCAATGTTTGAATCCATGGAATGAATTTTTACTACCACTACTAATACAATTACTACACTTAGTTGGGAATGTGTTATGACTCTGTCTACTCTGACCACAATCTCTTGGTTATGAACTGCAGATTGAAACTGAAGAAACTGCAAAAAGGTGGAAATTTATGGAGATGGGACCTGGATAAACTGAAAGAACCAGAGGTTGTACAGAGTTTCAGGGAGAGCATAAGGGAACAATTGGCAGGAATGGGGGAAAGAAATACAGTAGAAGAAGAATGGGTAGCTCTGAGGGATGAAGTAGTGAAAGCAGCAGACGATCAAGTAGGTAAAAAGACGAGGGCTAATAGAAATCCTTGGGTAACAGAAGAAATATTGAATTTAACTGATGAAAGGAGAAAATATAAAAATGCAGTAAATGAAGCAGGCAAAAAGGAATACAAACGTCTCAAAAATGAGATCGACAGGAAGTGCAAAATGGCTAAGTAGGGATGGCTAGAGGACAAATGTAAGGATGTAGAGGCTTGTCTCACTAGAGGTAAGATAGATACTGCCTACAGGAAAATTAAAGAGACCTTTGGAGAGAAGAGAACCACTTATATGAATATCAAGAGCTCAGATGACAACCCAGTTCTAAGCAAAGAAGGGAAGGCAGAAAGGTGGAAGGAGTATATAGAGGGTTTATACAAGGGCGATGTACTTGAGGACAATATTATGGAAATGGAAGAGGATGTAGATGAAGATGAAATGGGAGATATGATACCGCGTGAAGAGTTTGACAGAGCACTGAAAGACCTGAGTCGAAACAAGGCCCCGGGAGTAGACAACATTCCATTAGAACTACTGACGGCCTTGGGAGAGCCAGTCCTGACAAAACTCTACCATCTAGTGAGCAAGATGTATGAGACAGGCGAAAAACCCACAGACTTCAAGAAGAATATAATAATTCCAATTCCAAAGGAAGCAGGTGTTGACAGATGTGAAAATTACCTAACTATCAGTTTAATAAGTCACAGCTGCAAAATACTAACGCGAATTCTTTACAGACGAATGGAAAAACTGGTAGAAGTGGACCTCGGGGAAGATCAGTTTGGATTCCGTAGAAATGTTGGAACACGTGAGGCAATACTAACCTTACGACTTATCTTAGAAGAAAGATTAAGAAAAGGCAAACCTACGTTTCTATCATTTGTAGACTTAGAGAAAGCTTTTGACTATGTTGACTGGAATACTCTCTTTCACATTCTAAAGGTGGCAGGGGTAAAATACAGGGAGCGAAAGGCTATTTACAATTTGTACAGAAACCAGATGGCAGTTATAAGAGTCGAGGGGCATGAAAGGGAAGCAGTGGTTGGGAAAGGAGTGAGACAGGGTTGTAGCCTCTCCCCGATGTTATTCAATCTGTATATTGAGCAAGCAGTAAAGGAAACAAAAGAAAAATTCGGAGTAGCTATTAAAATTCATGGAGAAGAAGTAAAAACTTTGAGGTTCGCCGATGACATTGTAATTCTGTCAGAGACAGCAAAGGACTTGGAAGAGCAGTTGAACGGAATGGACAGTGTCTTGAAAAGAGGATATAAGGTGAACATCAACAAAAGCAAAACGAGGATAATGGAATGTAGTCAAATGAAATCGGGTGATGCTGAGGGAATTCGATTACGAAATGAGACACTTAAAGTAGTAAAGGCGTTTTGCTATTTAGGGAGTAAAATAACTGATGATGGTCGAAGTAGAGAGGATATAAAATGTAGACTGGCAATGGCAAGGAAATCGTTTCTGAAGAAGAGAAATTTGTTAACATCGAGTATAGATTTAAGTGTCAGGAAGTCGTTTTTGAAAGTATTATTATGGAGTGTAGCCATGTATGGAAGTGAAACATGGACGATAACTAGTATGGACAAGAAGAGAATAGAAGCTTTCGAAATGTGGTGCTACAGAAGAATGCTGAAGATAAGGTGGGTAGATCACGTAACTAATGAGGAGGTATTGAATAGGATTGGGGAGAAGAGAAGTTTGCGGCACAACTTGACTAGAAGAAGGGATCGGTTGGTAGGACATGTTTTGAGGCATCAAGGGATCACAAATTTAGCATTGGAGGGCAGCGTGGTGGGTAAAAATCGTAGAGGGAGACCAAGAGATGAATACACTAAGCAGATTCAGAAGGATGTAGGTTGCAGTAGGAACTGGGAGATGAAGAAGTTTGCACAGGATAGAGTAGCATGGAGAGCTGCATCAAACCAGTCTCAGGACTGAAGACCACAACAACAACATATGAGACAACTGCTACCACCTTACCAAGTGTGGCACAGGACCAACTGTTTCAATTTGTACGTGTGTAGACACCAGCCAGGGCCTGATGCAGAAATCCAAGCGCTTAGTGATATCTGCAAGCTTTAATTTACTGATCCAGCATCCCCACACTCATGACTCAGGGAGGGGGACAATAACTAGCGTTCTGACACTCTTCAACGGCGCTACACAGACTGAGTACGTGACCTCAACTGCAACAAGACTTGTTTTGTCGTGTATAAAATCTGGTCGCCCGGCCAGGCTGAGATGTCAGCACGCATCGAACTAGATTCCACTGTGCGTTGGCTACTGCCAGAAGTCCGTCAATATTTTCTCTGCTGCAGTGTGCTGCCCTAGAGGTGTGAACCAATGCCCTCCTAGACCCTGAGTCGCAGGTGCCTGCAAGTAGCCCTCTTTCACCTGAGGCAGATGAGGCACAGCTGCACCGTCAGCTGTACGACAATACAAGACATGCGTGGTCGGACAGAAGGTGCGCATGTAAACATTTTATTATTCCAACAAGCTAAAGCGGCAACTGTTTACACCCTCGTCCAGTGCGCAACCCATGGTCAACCCACTGCATCCATGTTCCACAGTCACCAATAGGCATCGGTCGCGTGGCCTTTGGGGGTGAGAAATGATGTCACAAGCACGAGGATAGCTGCTACCCCAGTAATACCAAGGCTTCGCATGTTTGGTATACATTGCTAGTGCTTTGGAATATTACGGCTGCACGTTATTGCTGTGCTGCTGGTTGGGCGGCTGTATGCCACCCATCTGAGGCGAGAGACGGGTGATGGGCACTGCAAAGAGCTCAGAAACTACGAGGGTATCAGTCTGACTCTGACTAGTGACAGCCTTTATGGGCAAGAACTGTGGCGGTCTGAGGAGCAGTCAGATTGACGTCTTCGCCACGAAATTCGTCTGACCGGAACGCTTCTTGAACATAGTTGGACGGTAGCTCCTCACCCGGAGTTTAGAGGAATGTGTTACCAGAAATCTCTGGAAACCTTGAAGGATACTTCATAGCACTGCTCCCCTCATGTTCGATCTGCTGACAGTCTTACGCCGGCATGTGGAATGCAGTGTAAGTCACAACAGCAGAATCTCAGTATTATGAATGGCCGCAAATTTGGGTTTGCAAAACGACTTCCCACATAAACATTATTATTGAAGGAAACACACCTGTGAAATCGTCACAAATTATTTAGATACCCTGTGGGATGATCCTATGTCTACAATGCACTTATAGGTAGGTATCCTGCAGAGCAGTGCAACTATTCCTTATTCAGCCCAAGCATTTTTTTCTAGGAATCTTTTATATAAGCCCATATTGGCACGAATTTCACAGATTTTGATGCAAACTTGTCTTATTTGCTGTCTGTATGCGCCATAGCGTGTACATTCATTTTCTCTTCTGTTGTTTTGGGTACTGCCTTTCTTAATCCTGATGTTTCCATGCACTTCTCTCGAAACTTTCTCCCTTGGTTTTCGATGTGCTAACTATACATTTTCTGAACTCTGTGTGGTCATAGTAAGCGTCAGGGTGGTCTTAGGTGCGTTCGTCTAAGTGTCACTTCAAGCATCTATTTCATCTCACTCCAAATCGCAGCTACATACATTCAATACATCATATGTCTGATAGTGGAGGGTAGCATGTATCAGTGATAGTTATTCCCTTTCTTATGGAGTGATGGGTGAACAGCTTTGTGCTTCTGTTGGAACACTCATTTCTATTAGCTTCGGTGTGCTTACGTAAGTTGCACGTTCGTGGCAGAAAATTTCATATGTTTTCGTATTTCAGTAAAAAAAATTAATTTGCTCTGGCCTGTGGTCTTAGCTCTCGTCCTGAAAGCGCAACCTTTGTTTGACACCGCTGTGCCGTTAGAATTTGCCTAAAGTACATTAAACCATCAAATACGGCTACTTTAGCGAGTGGAAAACGATTGTGTTATTCTGTATGCATCCTGATGTCTTCTTTCTACGGCTTTCTTACGTGATATGGTCGTTCACGTCTGGAAATCTTCCTGCTTATCTGTCACAAATGTATGTTCTCTATCCTTTCTTAACAATATTTCATGAGTGGAATGTCTCAAGCCCCTGAATTGCTTTGACATTCTCCTTAGTTCAAGTGTCTTGATTGTAATCCTGGGACATTATATTTATACGGCAGTGAATGCAGAAACTGCTCTGTTGGTCGTTACGTCTTGTAATTCTACATCTCTTTTCTCCTAAGAAATTGATGCCACATACTTCAAAAAAACCTACCAAGGATTTTCGTTGCTTGCAAACAATGATGTATTGTCGTAAAAGTTTCTTATGGCAGAAGTTTGTGTAATTGCAAAGCTAAGTGGGCTGCTAGAAGCGAGTCATGCCTTCACCTGTTGGTGGGACAGTGATCTGTGTGTGTGTGTGTGTGTGTGTGTGTGTGTGGCCGGCTGCAAGGTGTAGTCACGGTTGGCGCCTGTCACCCGGTGCGACGCACACATCTGGCACGTGTTTACGAGCTGTCAGTGTGCAGTCGTTAGTCACTGCGCTGTTGGTGGCTCTCTGGGCTGTTGTGCTGAGCGTGCATCCATCAGGGTGCTTCTGGCCATTTTCCTATGATGGCAGAGTTGCTCATCACGAAAGACTGTGCGCAGGAGGACTACGAAGGACTATTCTCGTAAAATACCGTTTTCCTTCCGTCGTTTGAGTTTTCAATGTTTTTGGCGATTGTGATTGAACTTGTAAGTATGAAGGGTGTAACTAAATCCCCCTTAAAGGCTTCGAGGACAGGTTTCTACATCGAAACAAAAAAAAAAAAAACAAAAAAAAACTGTCTGGAAATCATGGGCACTAAAATGCGTGCCTTAAGAGCTATGAGAACCTATTCATCTTCGCTACTGTAAACAGCATCTCTTGTAGTAAAAAAAAAAAAAATTCTCATAGTTCTTCAGGCATTTATTTTAGAACCCAGCATTTTTATCTTGTTTTGGCGTGAAGCACCTGCCCTCAGAGTCTGTATATGGAATTTAGTTTCACCCTGTGTAATTAGCAATGGATTTGTTTCTCAGCTTTAGAGTATACACTTCTTGTACCTATAAATTCACATGTTTTGTCTAAACTGGTGCTTGGTTATGAATGATGTTGGTCTGTTTAATATATTCCACCCACCTTACACATAAGTTTCTCGAAATGAATTGTAAAAATGTAGCTGTGCAACCTTCTATTGCAGAAGTGCTATCCAGAGGTGTAGTGTGCATCTTCAGGTTTTGAAATTCTGACATATCTGTGGGCCACTGTTCATTTTAAGCTTCACACGATTTTCAGTTTCGTAAAATTTTGTGATAACATACTAGTGGCGGAAAACTGAACCACCATCTAGGATTTATTAATTTCCCACAATTTTAATTTAGTGTGTGTGTCTGTGTGTGTGTGTGTGTGTGTGTGTGTGTGTGTGTGTGTGTGTGTTGGTGAGGGAGATGGCCGTCTGCACTTCATTTCAGACACTCGAGCAGCAGGACTTGGTGTGATATACTGTGTGGATGCAGTCCCCAGACCACACAGGCGGTCGAGGCGTTGTCCACATGTGTTGCCCTAGCAGCGGCTCTCAGCCATCCCACCAAAGACTGGCACAATGGCCAGCGCAGTGCTCATCAACTTTGCGATGCTCATGGAACGGGCTCTCCCCACATTTTTCTTAATCACTTACCTACCATCAGGCCTCAGAGGCTCGTCTGTGGTGTTTAATATCTTCTTTCTTAGTAACTATCTGTGTCATTTTAACGAAATTTTATGAGTTTTCCTAATTTGTCAAGTTAATAATCATTTTAGAAAAATTACAAAAATGTACCTATGACTTTGTGTTAGTTGATGCATGTTTCCTTCCGTACAGGCCTCGCAGACCTGTGCGGTTAGAAGCAATTTTTCAACAACCAGATGTCTGTCTGTGCTGCGCATGTTACGTCATTTGCCATTGTCGTCCTGCACTGTTATTCTTTCTCCTTGCGATAAGCACATGTTTATTTTGGTGCATTATTTCATTTCTACAAACTGTAAATGTTACAGAGAAGAGGACTATGAGATGAGCAGATAAGGGAATTCATGGAGCAGTCTCCTGACTCTGAAAACCAACCTACTGAATGTGAATCTTTCAGTGAGGATGGTAATGAAGTAGATGTTGCTGAAAACTCAAAACTACACAAAGATGATGATCATGAAGAATCCCTTTACGAACTTTAAGAAGAACAATTTAATGCAAATTCTGTTGAGTATGACTTATTATTTTCTCCTAATGGGAATTGAAAAAATATGGGCTATAGCTCCTCAAGCTGGAATTGATGGTAGGCAGAGTAAAAAGGATGTATTGAAAGAAGACCAGGCACCTACAAGTTATTCGACGAGAAACTGTGGTAATGAAGAATCTTTCTTTATGTTGATCTTTCGTATACCCCTCACTGACAAAGTGTTTATGTGGATCAACATGGAAGGTCGAATCGTATGTGAGGACAGGGTGGTTAAAGACATGCATGAAATGAAAAAAAATGTTAGTGTTCTAATCCTGACTGGAGTTTACAAGTCAAGAAATGAAGACGTCAGTCAGTTTTTGAGTTTTGAAAATGGCTCACCATCGTTCACAGAAATTATGTCTTGCAACAGCTTCCATGCTATTCTGCAGTTATTGTGCTTTGACAACGCAGCAGCCCGACCTGAACATAGGTAAAGTGAGAAATTGGAGCCAGTCTAAGAAATTTTTGAGATGTGGGACGTTGCCCTTAGGGATGCATTGGTCACATTCCCAGGTTACTCTCTATTTCGACAATATATACAATCAAAACCTAGTAGATACAAAGTAAAGCTGTAGGCAGTTTGTGACAGTGTGATAATCTACTACTGGAATATGGAAGTTTATCTGGGGAAGGAGGAAGAAATCGGAGCCGTGTGACTCGGAGAGAATGTTGTGAAAACCCTGGTGATTGAACTTGAAAAGCCTTTGATTATTTTTTTAGTGAGGACGTAATATCACCAATGATTATTTTTTTACATCCGTTGATTTAGCTCATTATTTGTTGCCAAAAAATCTGACAGTAGTCGGTACTATCTGAAAAACAAAGGTAAACTGCCCGCCGATTTTATTCATCTAATTGACGTGAAATATAAGCTATACCATTTGGTTTTCAACCAGATGTGATGATGGCCTCTTAGGTAAAGAAGCCTGAAGTTATAACGATATACAACAATGGGCGGCATTGACACCTTGGACCAGAAGACGTGATGTTACAGGGTGAAGAGAAAAACAAAGCACCGGTCATTTTGACGTTATTCAACATGATCAATGTAAATGTAACGAATGCGTACATAATTTCGGTGATGCTGGATACCAATAAAAATTATACATCGGACTTTCATCATCAGTTTGGGAAAGCAACTAGCAGAGGTAAAGAAGTCAATGAATTCCGTAATAGCATCGGATCTAGGAAAGGCAATGAAAACGAAAGCTAAGAAAAGGATGTGTGTGCATTTTGTGTACAGAAGGAAGATACCTCAACGCTCAGAACATTCTGCTATTGTCTGTAGACCTGTGCAGAGTTGCAATAAGAATAAAAGTCACCAGTAAAAGTATAAAAATTGTGTTTTTAAAATGCAAACTTTAAATAACTAAAATTATTTTAAAAGAATTTATACCTCAAAGTCATTTACATCATAAGTAGCCAGATTTTGTTACTTTATCACAATTTAAATAACACGATCCTCAGAGGCCCAACTGGTAGACAATGTTGTACAGATTTTCTGGTAAGCAGAGTTATAAAATACGGATGCAGTTGTTCTCATGATATCCTTCAAACTTAGAGCAAGTGAACCCTTAGGTTCCAAAATAACAATAACAATCTTGGAAGCTGGGGCATCAGAGGGGTAGGGGTAAATCTTTTAAATTACACCTCTGCTATGGAAATCACCACAGAGTGTCCGCCCTGGTAGCTGAGTGGTCAGCGTGACAGACTGTCAATCCTAAGGGCCCGGGTTCGATTCCCGGCTGGGTCGGAAATTTTCTCCGCTCAGGGACTGGGTGTTGTGTTGTCCTAATCATCATCATTTCATCCCCATCGACGCGCAGGTCGCCGAAGTGGCGTCAAATCGGAAGACCTGCACCAGGCGAACGGTCTACCCGACGGGAGGCCCTAGCCACACGACATTGCCATTACCACAGAGTGCATGGCAGAGCTTACATCCGATTGTACCAACCATTAGGGCTTTATCCAATCCCATTCACATGTAGGTTATAGGAAGAATGATTTATTAATTAGTCTAATCTTGCTTTCACACTCCCATTGGGGGCGAAATATAAGAAATTGTAATATATTCCTAGACTCATCAGTTAAAGTTGGTTCTAAAAGCTTTTTAAGTAGGTTTTCAAGCAATATTTTGCTTCCATCTTCAATAGTCCATCAGTTCAGTTCTTTCAACATCTTCACGACACACTCCCATGCTTCAGACAAACCTGTGACTATTCGTGCTGCCCTTCTCTGTTTACGTTTAATGTCCTCTGTTAGTCCTATTTGGTATGGGTCCCACACACTGGAGTAATATTCTAGAATTGGTCACACAAGTGACTTGTAGCCAATCTCCTTTGTAGCATTCTACTAATTAACCGAAGTCTAAAATCTGCCTTACCCACGACTGAGCCTGCCATTACATTTCACATTCCTAAAAACTGTTACACGCAGATATTTCTATGAGCTGTCGAGTGCAACTGGGACTCAGTGATATTTATAGTCGTAGGGTACTACGTTTTTCCGTTGTGCGTAGGGCACAGTTTTTAATTTCACGACATATAAAAAGAGTTGTCGGTCTTGGCATTGCTTTGAAATCTTATCATGATCTATCTGTATATTTGCACGGCCTTCTTTTCGAGACGGTATAGTATTGTAGATAACTGCATCGTCTGCTAAATGTATGAAGTTACAATTAGTACTGTCTGCAAGATCATGAATATACAACATGAACAGAAAGGGTCACTTCAACGGGGCGCACCCAACAACACTTCTACACCATTCCATATAAGGTAACTTACTGCGTCTACTACACAAAAAAAGTACCTAGCTGTGTTGATCAATTATGTCCTGTAACTAAAGTGCGAATTGGGTTTCACATGGTCTATGTTTTCGGAATTCGTGCCGGTTGGCAAGGAGGAGGTTATTGTGTTCAAGATACCTTATTACCAGGGTTAGGATTTTAGGTGAGCATATTTTTTCTTCGGGTGAATTACGGCTCTTTGGAAATATACCACACTGCGAAATTTTTGCTCTGGTTTGGAAAAGACACATTTCTTCGTGCCCCTTTTTGCCTTTATTCTTTTATCCACAATCTCCTTGTTTCTCTTTTTTCTTTTACTGTGGCTTTTCAGCTATCTTCTTGAGCGCATTTTATTATTTATAGGAGAAATGACTTGTGAGTCTAATTCCGTTTTTATATAGTTTCGAATAAATATAAAACACCAGCATTTATCTTTCACTTAATGTCTCCTCAGTATGTGGTGAACATGTGAATAGTAAGTCTACCTCATTCAGTTAAGGCAAGAGTGAAAGCGCACCTGCAACAATGGAAGTGTGTGTGTGTGTGTGTGTGTGTGTGTGTGTGTGTGTGTTAGTGTGTTAATGTGTATACCGGACCTGGATTCGATCCCGGGATCTCCTGCTTACTTTTTTTTGATTCGATACCGCGAACATTCTGTTTCTAGACACGAACGTCTGTATTTTTTTTCCATTTTTTCTTGCAATGCCAGGAAAGAACAGACACACAGCTTCAAGCTGGATGGAGACAAGGTGGGGGAGAGTTGAAACCCGAGGCCTGGCATCTATGCCCCCTCCTCCCTACCTCCACCTCCCCCTGTCTGACACTGTGCTGGCTCTCACATGTACTGGTCTATTTTATTCTGTACTTCTTTACATTTATTTTTCTTCTTTGGAACCTGAAACGGGATTCTCAAAAAAGAAAGAAACAAAATCGGAGTCAATCCTACACAGCTTCAAGCGATGAAAATGGAAGAAAAAAATTCATTTCCAGCCGTTGGTTGCACCAATTTCTCTTATGTTAAGTAAAACAGACAAGACGAACAGAGCTATAAAAATGAAATAAATTGTGTAATAAAACACCTGAAAAGGGACCATGACGAAAATACCATGAAAACCGGTAATTTTTTTATATCGAAAATAAGGTAGCAGGGATCAGACGTCGAACAGAAAAGGGATTCTACACATGTACGCTTTTGTGAACCCTCGTCGCCAGGTTAATAAAGGCCTGGTCGCTATTGATGTGGAGGCCGAGTTGCCACTGTTGTTACGGTAGGCCGAGTTCGTGAGTTCGTGAAACGGCTTTCTCCCTGCTACTATTGCACAGCTATGCCCCAGGGTCAGGTAACACTATAGGAGAACGAAGGCTCTATATCACTCCAACAAATTAGTGACAAAGTCATACAAAAGACTTAAAAAGGTTTACTTATCTTTGTGACATGTCGAATTATGAAGCCTGCAACACTGCTTGTAGTATGACACAAAAAGAGTCCTCAATGGCTAAGTGCAAATACTGGTAAATAAACTTCACAGTACATAGCAAATGCAATTTACGACAACTGTCTGTTCACTTTTAAGAGTTCATTAAACCACGTTCCTTGTCTACGTCAGCACTGGACGATGGTCTATAACCACGTGGTCGAGAGCTATTCTTCTATCTTCCGAGTAGGCTTCTGTCCGTCCGTTGTCGTCCGGCCATTGACGGACTGTACTCGGCCGGCAATTGGCCGAGGCGAAGTCGATATCTTCAGCCTCCGCGACGTCCTTAGCGCTGGTGGAACTCGATCAAGTGGCGAGTCTGTATGGCAGTGGCACCAGCTCGGATCTTTGCGTCTGTAGTGCTTTTGCACTGGTTGTGTCTTGTTCGGACGACACAGCTTACACATCAACCAATTCCTTGACTGACAACCAAATCAGTCGTCACTGTGTCGTGAAGAGTAATATGTTGTGTATTATTCATCTAATTTTTTATCTTGTGGAAACAGAACTGCACCTTAGGGTGTTGATGTTTTACTGTAGTGTATCGTTAGTTAAACACACGTGAGATTCGTTGTTCGAATTCACTTGTAAGTATAGATAAGGGGAGGCTGTTACCAGGAAGAAACGTGAGCCACTAATTTCTGCGAGCTGCCACGACCTATAATTGCAGACTGGAGGAAGAGGAGGATGGCACTAAAATAGCACGTCCAGTGACGTAGTGCACGGCTGAACTTGTTGGAGGGAGGGAGTGGCCTTGGAGCCCCCGGTCCCTGGCGGTCCCGGGCGGCAGTTACCTGATTGACGCACGTCCGCTACTCAGGAAATATCCTCGGACTGGCCACGATCTTGCTGATGGGACTATAAAAGAGCGGCGTAGGGTCTCATGTCAACAATCCTGCCTCCTGAGAGTCGCTGAGGGTACCAACATGAACAGGGTTCTGGTGAGTGCATTCGCAATGTAGCTTTTCCTGTTACCGTAAATAAAATAATAGATTTTAAAGAAAATAATGTTTTAATAACGTTCTTCCGCGCAAGTATGCTTAAATTATAAAGGAATTAACATAAATTAATGATTATTTGCAGGGTTTCGTGCATAGCTTTGTTATCTGTCTGTCTGTCTGTCTGTCTTTCTGTCCGACTGTTTAGAACTCTTTTCCTCGGGAACGGGTAAACGTATCAATTTCAAATTTATGTCTGATGTTAAGGCCTATGGTCCCTTGGCGTTGTAAAAGTTGCAATCTCCTAAGTCATTGCAATTCAAGGATAGGGCCATTTATGTCACGCATTTTGTGACTCGTAAACTCATTAAAACCAATAGGGTACTCCCCATTGACTTAGAATCATGAAATTTGGCAAGACAGAAGGTTCCACGAAACAGTTGAAGGAAAACATCCGAAAATCGCTAATTCATAATTATATCACACAAAAACATATTTTTGTAATTTTTTATCCGTCTGTCTGTCGTTGAAGACCTTTTTCTCTGGAACAGTTTACGTGTCATATTCAGATTTATGTCGCATATTGACTTGTATGGTCCCTTGCCAGCATAAAATTGTAAGCTTATAAGTCAGTGTAGTCGAAAGATACGGCTATTTCTATCATGTATTTTGACACTCGCAATTTCACTCATTACCTATAGGGTACTTCAGGCTGACATAGAATCATGAAATATGGCAAGAAGCAAAGTTTCACGGTACAAGAGAAAAGAGAAGTAAAAAATCTGAAGCTTGTTAAACTGTAAACATATCACAAAAAAATATATTTGCCATTTGAACTTACATTGCATTCATCATCCATCAAAACCATAATATACAAAGATTACTGCAATCAAACGTAAAATGTAAGTTGTAATCATATTTTGGTAAGGTAAAAAATGTTTTATGAGATATCCTCTCATGATTTATATATAAAGCGAAATCCACTGCTCGGTTCTTTTTGTATGCTGGGGATAATCTGATGAACTACTGTAGAATTATGACACGGTCTTTGAATTCCCGGGACCAATATCTTGCGGGTATATATCCACGTAATTAAATTTGTACGGAACTCTCAGGGCGCGAATCATACTTGCGTAGGTCCAAGGTTTTCATCTATGATCCGTTTAAGAGGTTTTGCTCCATCGTCAAGTGACGTATTTATTTTCATAAAATAATGTAGGTGCTACAAGATGTCAAATTAAACACCTTTCAGGCATCTACTTCCCAAACTTATTTTATTTGGCTACCAGTTTCTGCGATTTACTACGCCTTCTTCAGACCCCTGACCGACGTGTAGGAAGATTCCACCTCGGTTCTGATCAAAACAGGGGCCTGCAATACTAGTATTAGTAGATTTCTGCTTGCTATAGCGATACCTTCAACCATCATCTGCCGACTCAACAAAGCAGGTAATGATTGAAGGTATCACTACAGCAAGCAGAAATCTACTAATAGCAGTATTGCTGGCCCCTGTTTTGATCAGAACAGAGGTGGAATCTTCCTACACGTCGGTCAGGGGTCTGAAGAAGGCGTAGTAAATCGCAGAAACTGGTAGCCAAACAAAATAAGTTTGGAAGCTAGACGGCTGAAACTTGTTTAATTTGACATCCTTTATCGAACAGCCGAGTCCCGCAACCATCCCTGAGAAGATGGACATACAGAGAAAATGGGTATTAGGTCGCGTCGTCATGAAACACGGACGTTTTGGTTGTCTTTGCAGCAGTGCTTTTCAGCGCGGCTAACTGCTGAGGTACTGCATGGGACCGCGGGGAAAACGGTCGAAACGTCGGAGTCATAGTTCTTCTAGTGATTTACAATGATGCGTCCTAAAACCCAAGATAATTTTCTCAAATTGACGCTGACCATGGATGCCTACGAACTTAAACGACTCTTTTGAAGTGAGATGGATAGGACAGTTACCTGAAAAGGCAGATTAGAGGTACATCTACAGGGGCATACAGAAGTAGTGGAATAAATAGAACAAAAGACAATAAAGGAAGAAAATAGTGCAAGAAGGCAAAGGCCAGAATATTAATACAGGTTATCGAAGATGTTGGATTAAATCAAACCAGTTGAAATGGTAGTGACTTGAAAAACAAAATGTATATGTTAGGAAACACTCCTTTTCGGTGAGAAGCGCGAAGTGTTACCCTGGGGTGCAAATGAATTCACAGATCATGATTAAAAGAATTCTGTGTCCCTTTTTTTCTGGGGATAGCCTCTTCTCTCAGTTCGTACAGAATATCCACTGTTCTTTGCTTCGAAAATTAAACCACTCGCTCTCCCTGAGGAAACTGTTTGATAAATGTAAGGAAGGAAGACCATAAAAGAGGGAGCACAGTCTCGCATGGTGTCAAGGATGGGGAATGAAATCGGCCGTACCCTTTCAGAGGAACCATCCAGGCAAAATGCTTTGCCTGGAGCCATACGTGGAAATCGCAGAATAATACAAGAAGTAATGCATTTTATTGCCCTGTGTTGCTATATGCATAGTACGCTATGAGAAAACTGTGTAGCCATAACGTTGGAAATGATGTGAAGGTTATTGTGTTCTCCCGTGTTTGTACGTCCCCAATATCCAGCATGCTGCAGGCAACAAATCTGAATATTAGGTGTAAGCTAAAGCACGTGCCTTTTGTTTGACAGGCTGCTGGTGTCGCCTTTGTGCTGGCAGTGCAGTTCATGATGACAGCTGGAGTCCCCACTTCATGGCCAACCCCTAAAGACCCTCCGTGTTGACTGCCGACCACGACGACCATGACCATCGCCAAAGCGTCCTCATACACTTTGATGACCACGATCACCATCATGACGATCATCAGGATCGTAGCCATCACGACGATCATTAGGATCGTAACCATCACGACGATCACTTCCAGCACAGCATTCCACCTGTTGGTTACATATGATTATCGGTTGTAAGAATGGTCTTCACTGGCCGACCCAGTAAATGTTGCTAGCTGCGATCTACTTCACGTTTCGTGTATATCGTCGGCTGCCATGACAAGTGTCACTTGCTAAGCGCTTCATGTAGTAACGAAACCCATTTGATATTTACAGACATTAGAAATACATTTTTATATCTTTTACTGCATTTCGATTACTTTTGTTTTCTTCTACCTTTCCTCCTACCTTCCTATTCCTCTAGCTGACAAACTCAGCATTGTCCGTGTCTTCATTCTGCCAATTTTGTATTAGAAATGAAAACAAAAGAGTGAACTGTGGTTGCAGTGAAGACTCGAAAAAATTTCAAATCCAAGTACTCGTGAAAACACCTCCGAAATCTCGAAAGAGTCGTACAAAGAAATACGCATAATATAAAAATGTAGAAGCACAGTATCCAAATTAAGAATCATGTTCCGAGACATTTCCTGTATGCCGCGCGCAGCTGCGTCGCGTGTCTATAACGTGATGTTGTAAACCTCTCTATGTCGACGGCTCTTCATAACTCTACAGACTGCAATTATTTTCGCCTACAGTCGTTTGTGTTTTGCAGTTAAAAGCTGTCTAAAGCGCTGCCAGTTGTTACGGGTTTCCTTAAGCTGACTCCACTGTAGCAGTGTTTTTGTAGTGAAGAATAAACATAATACAACTTCACACATACTGTGCAATTTTTTCACGTATCCCAGTACTTATGACAGCATATCTGCTGAACTATGTGTCTTACAACGATATATAGTTTTCTTGGTGTATTCACTGGCATATAAGGATACTGTCAGCGAAATATGTTGCGAATAGAGTCAGTAGCAAAGAAATAATGAATTTAAGTGTCATGAATGTTGTAGCTATTTTCCACACATCTCAGTGTTCATGATGTCATATCTCCTGATATTTATGTCACACAATGATATCGTTTTATGGGTACATAAAGCGGCACATTTGAATACTCTCTGCAAAATATTTTGAGAACAGAATTAGTAAAAAAGAGGTAATGAATGTAAACGTCATGGTCGATGCAGCAGTTTTTCAAGGAGTTATTGTTTATGACGTCATATCTCCTGACTGTGTGTGGTGCCGTGATATATTTTTGTAGGTACATTTAGCGCCATATATAGATACTGCCTGTCAAATATATTGTGAATATCGTTAGTAGCACAGAACTAATACATTTAAACGTCATGTATGACGTGACAGTTTTACAAGCTTCTTATATGTTTATGACGTCATATCTTCTGAATCGTGGTACGCAGCTGGTTCTTGCCGTCACAGCGATTGTTACCTGACAGTAAGGGATATGTGTACCAAGTCTGGTCGATCGCACACCCTAAAGTAGTTTGTCTGGTGTATAAATAGACCTACGAACGACATGGGAAGATGTCCTGTATAACGTACGTTAAATGACATACATATTTCTCAGGTTAAAAACTGACGGGACGGTTACAAGACTTTCTCGGAGAAAATTCATCGAGGTTGTGTTGGTTGCAAAGATCATGCTATGTGAGTTCAATAATATTTGGTGTTCTAGAATGCCTGATGCCTGAAGTCTCATAGAACGAATTTAAGTTCCTGTTGAATTTTCCGGTTAAGCGCTTCTTAATGTTATAGTTGAGGTAGATCACCGGAGAACTTAAAATGTTTGTAGTATGCATAAAAGGACCCGTACACAATGACGGCACGTTCTTCTAACTGACGCCGATAGCATACCTTCCAAGTACAGACTCGACTGTCTTTATATACCAGCGACGCGGACGAATAAAGGAAATACTCGCCTTAAACATGCTTCTAGTGTCGGCAGCCACGCCAATCCAGCACCACTTTTTACTACAAAATTATCGATATTGTTGTTAGTTGAAAACCTACAACCATCTCAACTTTTTCCAGGTGAATCTATAACCTGTGTATACTGTACAAAATTGGTACAATTTCATTATTACTTAGATCAAATGTAGAGCTGTCACTTTAGCTCTGTATCTTATTAAGTGAGGTAAGTCAGTCCAATTCGATTTAATAGTTCTTGTGTGAAACTTGATTTTCACTTAATATTTCAAAAGCAAAGGGAGTAGCTTCATGAAAACTTCTATCTTACCTTTTTATGACAAACTGAAACTAATTTCAAAGGTAGAACTCTCTAATGTTAAAATTACAGGCATTTAAAATTTCGAAACTGTGGAATAATTGAAAAGGTGAAAGAGTTTGTTTCATGAACATTCCTACAGAAGGTATTTGTAACCAGCTGAATCTAATTCCAAAAGTACAATTTTCTGTGTCTTATAATACTCACTTTTAAAATTTCTTAAAATGGGGAATTTTGAACAGACTAATAGTCATATCATGCTGAGACTCGAAACCTTTGACAATGGGCTCGTTCTAAATAATCTGGCGAAGTTTTGTAACAATATTTCAATATTTAATCTCACATAAGACTGTCGCGAAATCGCTTTGCTCGCTCTATCATGGCATGTATTAGGCGCTGCCATCTTGACCTTGGCCGAGTGATGAAAAAACAATCAATAACTCATACTCCACTAAACGTTTCAATAAGTGCTTGCTTCCCCACATTACTTCCCTATTTTATTTTCTGACAAAATTTGTAGAACAAAATCGAACATCTGAAGCAAGTACTTACTCAAACCTCGTGTCTCGCTGAACATCTGCAACTAACAAAATTTTGCTACTTACTAGTAAAGCAAAATTACATGTGTGGTCTTCAGAATATCATAAACGCATAAAATCTATGTACTTCCAACATATGTAGCTACTCCTAGTCACTCAGATGAGGAGATGGAATCCATCTTTGAGTGCCTGAAAGAAACCTATGAAAAACATAAAGACGGCTTTTGTAGATGTATGAGTGGTAAGTTTAATGCCAGAGTTGGAACGTACCAGGAAGAAGATTCAGTAATTGACAAATGTGGAATATATGAAAGAAAAGACAGACATGAAAGGGTTTCGGTCTGTAGAATGTATGGAAACACTTCTTATCAAAACGATGTTCAAGAAGCATCCTAGTCTCAAGATTTATAACTTCAATGTGTAAAACGAAATAGACTTCATTCTTAAGAAGAGGCCTCAAACTGCTAAGGATGTCTCTGGGCTGAACAGGTTCAATACAAACAGTGATCATCGATTAATAAGAGCAAAATTTGAATTGAATACAAAAGATGTAAGAGGAAAGAGGAACTTCAAGAAAGAAGTAAAGAAAAAAAAGAACATGAAGCAGAAGCAGTAGCAAAGATACTAATCATAACAGTTAAAGAATGGGTGATTTGGGCAGATCTCAAAATCAAGCGAAGAGGCTTGCAAATAAAACGATAAAATTGGTTGAACAGAGTAGAAGAATCGAAGTAGAAATAAAGATATGACAGAATACACAGAATGTGCAAGGCTCTGAGAAATGGCATGAAATATGACATCAAAAACTATTAAGAAGATACGCTAAAAACTGCTCTTGAAAATAGTCAATTTTAAGAGGGACATGTGGAAACTTACGACTGGGAAGAATCTGGTAATACTTTTAGACACAGACTAAGGCCGAATTGCAAACAACAAAGAAATGCTCGAATATATTGACAGTTTTTATAGCAACCTGTACAGTAAATTCAATGATAATATCTTAATCCTAGACGAATTGTATATCTCTACTTCCCAAATCCCAGAAATACTTCCCTCAGAACTCAAACATGCTATAGACAGGATGTAAAAAGGAGCCACTCCAGGTAGTGATGAACTCTTAGTCAATAGTTTAAGGATGGTGAATGACGATTCTATAAAGCATTTAGCTAAAATGTTTTCAAGCTGCTTGCATAGTGGAAAATTACCAATATATTGAAATAAAGCCGAAATAATCCTATTGAATAAGGAAGGTAAAAATAAAGCTATAAAGAACTTCCGCTCTATCAGCCTCCTGTCCATACTGTAAAAAGATTTTACTAGAATTTTCACTACCAGGTTGTGCGCTACAATTGATC
Organism: Schistocerca americana; assembly: GCF_021461395.2. Taxonomy (NCBI): domain Eukaryota; kingdom Metazoa; phylum Arthropoda; class Insecta; order Orthoptera; family Acrididae; genus Schistocerca; species Schistocerca americana. Next base: position 265,821,222 of record NC_060120.1, read on the forward strand.
TGGCCCAGTCCATTGAGCAAGCTGGATTCCACTCAGGGTTTAGTACAATATCTCCACTCTAAGTGAAACAGTTAGTGGAACAAACGGATATCATCTATCTTTACCTCTTTGCATTGCCTTCATAGATTTTCAAAAGGCGTTCGACTGTCAGTCATTCAAAGATGTTTGAGACTCACGGATAGAACATACCTGCATAAGTCTTATATAACAAACACGAAAAAAATTCCATTACTTCACCTCTAAGGTCACAACTTTTTATGTCATCAGACTACCGGTTTCGTTCTACAATCAGCGTCTTCAGATCTGTTTCATAAAAACATGTTGAACAGTAGTGCTGCTGACGAGATGACCCTTGTGTACACTTTTATTTATATATGTTTGACGATGCTGGCGTTGATTTTCTGTTTAGCATTTGACGATGCCACTATGGCTCCAGTATATTAGGACATGTTTTTATGACACAGATCTGAAGATGGTTATTATATATCAAAATTTGTAGTCTGATGACATAAAAATTTGTGATCATGGACGTGAAATAAAGGAAATTAATTCTACTTTCGGGTCATTTTCAATTCGCGACCATGTCGTAGCTTGTGAAAATTTAAGAAACATCCACAGCGTCTGTGAACGTAGTGGAAGACACCATGAATTTCCAATTGAAAAGGTGTAAAACAAACTCACTGTATGTCTCGAAAACTGTTTTCAGTAGTTCTCGAGAAAGCAATGTCTAAATTAGATTGGGGAACGAAGGGAATCCAAATTCTGGGAAAGAGGTTAAGTAACCTACCATTCGTTAACGATATTGTACTATCGGCAAATAGTGTAGGAGAACTCCAAATACTGGTCTGTGAACTTGCATGAGTCTGCTCTGAAAATGAACTATGATAAAACCAAGAGCATGATGGACACTGGAGGTAAATATATCTGTTGGAAGTGCGCAACTGCAAAGAATCACAGAATATGTCTATAAGGGTCAACTACTAAATATGAAAGGAAACCTAAAACCAGAAATATTTCGACGTTTTAAATTACACTGGGATGTTTATGAAAGATACTCTTCAGTTTTGAAGTCCAAGATGTCGGCCGAGCTGAAGAAAACAGTTGTTAACCAATGTATGCTTCCAGTAATAATTTATGGCTGTGAGACGTGGACATTAAATGAGTTCATTGTCAGGAAAGTAATACTAGCCCAAATAGGAACTGAAAGGTCAATGTTGGGCTGCACAAAAAAAGAAATATAGCAGTTGATACCAGACAGGCAACAAAGGTCAATGACATTATGGAAAGAGTGAAGACCGTGAAACAGCAACGAGCTGATCTTGTCGCTCGAAGAAATGATGGCGGCTGGTCAAAGCAAGCCTAGTCTACCAAAAAAGACCAAAGGGCAGATCACCAGACAGATGGGACAGGGAGTTGACAAAGACAGCCGGATTAAAATGGCAACAGGTAGCTCAAGATCGGCAGAAGTGGTAGAACCTGCAATGATTCTGTATTGGACGCCGACTCAAAGAGGTTTATCAGCAAGTGATCGAATTGGCTGGTGATGATTATGGTGATGACGATGATTAGTAAAAATACAAAACAGTTACAAATATAAACACTTTCAAAACAAAAATCAGCTTATTAGTACATACATATACATCAATAAGAGATAAAATTTTAGATTTCTTGTTCATTTAATCATGTTTTGCACTCAGGTTTTGCAAAAAAGTTTCACTTTATTATTTAAGGTACTTGAAAAAAAAAAGAAACAATACATACTGCGCACATAAAACTTGGTACTCATTCGTCAGTTTTATAGATCGTAGGCACTATGGCGTGAATAACGCCGTCATCACCAATTACTTTGGGTAGAGGGTGGAAGTCACTAGGATGTGCTTTCTTCTCGCCATTGTATTTCTATACAAGGGATATGGGAGGAGTCACTTCGATTGGTGTCCTAACTCGCCTCTTTCTCCATAATCCGTGAGACATAGATTTCGTAGCCTTAGTTTCCGTTCTCTTACAATGCTAAGGGTAAACACAGTACACTCGAAATCCAAATTCTTTTTCTCGATTGTTAGTTTAATGTAATAGAAATCAACAGAGAGAATATTTCTTTCAAACTAAACATCTTTTATGATGATGGTTAATTGCAGTACCCAGCAACGGCTGCTGTGTATGAGCACAGCAGCCGTCCAAACTTTTGATACCTCGTAGATATATTGGCTATTTTTCTTCGAATGCCGTTAAACGCAATACAGATGCAGTAATCTGAAACATACGGCACTTACGTCTACTGCGCTATGCCAAATTCCTACACCTGTTCACTCCGTGTAACTTGGGATCAGGTGGCGCAAGCATAGCTTCAGTTGTGTACATTTTAAGGAGCTTCCGTGCATGCGCGATTGGCATGATGTAATTGCCTTATGGATCAACTACATATGGAGTAGATAAACAACGCGCACAGTTCTTGGCGCCCACGGCTAGGCATTACCACTCAACTACAAGATTATGTCAATGCCACTAGATGATGGCACACTGCGACAAACATTTATTTCCATTCACTTAGTAACTGACGTATATCCCGTTAGATGATAGTACACTCGTCACATGTGCTAATTCATTCAATATATAGTACAATTAAATCGGACGTCAGTATGTCTTACACTAACAGAAGAACCTATTTTGTGGGTTGGTTAATGAGTTACAGTGTATTAAGTTTTGGATTGTATCATACAGTAATCCTTTTATATTCCTAACAGGAGAGATTAGTTAGTTTCATTTACCTGTAGTCAGGTGACCTTGTTTATGCCAATCACACCGCCTTCCTGCCCTCGATCCTACCCATCGAAGGTCCCAACGCCTTCTCTAGAATCACCTTGACCTTTTTGCCACATGGTGTAACCAGTGGCTCAAAATCAGTCCTTAGAAGACCTAGGCAAACATCGTAGGTCGTACCACTCGCTCCTTCTGGCTCCTTGATATTTTCTTTACCATCTGCACTCGTCCTGTGCGTCTCTCCCCCACCCTCACACACCATTGACCTTCACCTCACCTAGATCCCTCATTTCCACTCTATCCAATCCAAAGCTCACAACTGCCTCTGTTCCTTAAACTCCTCTCTGGCCAGACATGGGGGTTGAACCCATCTACCATCCTCCACACCTACAAATCCTTAATCTGTCACCTGGATATCCACCCTCCCCCCTCTCCCATATTCTATGAGCCCTCCAGATCCTTGAGTGCCATGCACTCTGCCTCGCCTTCCGTATACGTCTCCCATCCCCCACACGGATCCTCTATGACCTGATTCCTTTCCCCCCCAACCTGCTCCTTTTCCTCCAACATGTCCACATCCTCTACACCTCCCGCCGACTTGATTCCCGTCATCCCGTGATTGCTTCTCTCCAACCCCCGCCCACTGCTGAGCCTTCACTCTTGTGTCCACCCTATACTTCACCTCTACACCCTTCATCTTCTTTCCTGAGGTGGCTTCCATCAAGTCCCCCTGCCAGATGATGCCCTCTCTCCTCCCATTTATCCCTCCTATCAACTATGATCCTCACCTCCCCCTCCCTCCCTCTGTCCTTTTGCCGGGCTCCCTCTCCCCCTTCCTTCTTGAATTTGTCCACCTATCCACTTCTTGACTCCATTCTCTCATTTTTCTATCCCCACTGTCTTCCCCACTCCTTTTTTCTTTCCGCCCTGCTCTATCTTTTTCCTGTGCCCTCTCCCTCCATCAGCTCCCCCTTTTTTATCCCCTTCGTCTGTCCAGGTCCTCCCGGCCCCTATCCCTACGCTTTTGTACTGTATAGTGCAGCATTTTCTGTGAGTGATCAGTGTTGTGGACCCCCTTTTTAAAGTGTTGCTAACAGAAACCAGACTGTCACCATGTTTTTTAATTGTGCCTGTCTTTTTCGCCATGTACCAGTTTTAAACAGTAACCATTTTATCTCCTCTTTTTATTGTTAAATCTCCTCATTCTGTTTTTTTAACTTTATCTGTAGACAACAGAGCGACGTATTACGCTGCTGCCAGCCCAGCATCCCTCGGGGGGGGGGGGGGGGAATCGAAATACAATAAAGAAAAAAAAGTGACCGTGCTGGTAGACATTAAGGTGTTACTATGTCAATGTAATAATTTTTTAATTTTTACAAATGACAGTTTGTGTTTGAAGTTGATTGGGTACTGTGTGGGTGACGTGATTCGGCTTTCGTGTGCAGTGTGAAGATGAACTCCGTTGAATCCATATTAAGAGCGAACAGAAAAATAAATTACCAGGGCAAGTTAGCCGCAAAAGAACTTGCCCCCCCCCCAAACCAAATCTGTTGACTGAGAGTGAGACTAAATAAAAAAAAAAAACGTGACTACAAGCGAACATTTAGCAAAGAAGTGTACAATAAGCATAAGTGGTACTGTGGGTGCAACGTAAGACAGAGACTGTATTCTTTCCCACGTCTGATTTTCCGCCCAGAAGTTAATTCGTGGACTAATAGAAAACTACTACTTATACAAAACTGCTAACATTGAACTCTCAATGTTTGGTAAAGTGAATATCAGTACTCAGCATATACAGAAAGTCTGTGAGTAAACATAACGAGCAGGTCGACAGGAATAGACATATCCACAGGTTACCAGACTGCATTAAATTTTGCAGGGCATTCAAGTTAGCTTTAAGTGGTCACAATGAAAGGGAAGATTCAGAAAACCCAGGAGTGTTTCCTCGTCTTGTACACTTAAAAGGGCGATTGATAGCTCATTGAAGAAACACTCAGACACACCAACTGTGTTTAAAGGTGCATACAAATCAGTTCAAAGTTAACTTCCAGATTGTTTGTAAACATTTGGAAATTTGTTCTAAGCTCCTGTGGGAACAATCTGCTGAGGACATCGATCCCTAGGCTTACTCACTACTTAACCTAACTTCAACTAACTTACGCTAAGGACAACACATACACCCATGCCCGGGGGAGGACTCGAACCTCCAATGGGGGGAGTGGCGTGGACCGTGACAAGGCACCTCACACCACGCGGCTACCCCACGAGGCCGGATTGTATGCAACGTGTATGTAGAGAAATAATAATGCAAGAAATTTTAAAAGATCGTTGACTGGCTATAATGGCGGACGAAACAATACGTGTGTCTACCACGCGACAACTGGTTATTGTGTATAGATACGAACTTCGTGGCTCTGTTGGGGAGAGTTTTGGGGCTTTTTTAACCCTGACGCACAGGATACTGAAACGTTATTTAAGGTGATAAATACTGAATTGCAAAAGCATGAACATGAAAAGAAGGAAAAGGTTATCGCACAATGCTATGCTGGTGCTGCTGTTACGAGCAGTGGCATTAACAGTGTTCAGGTAAGGGTTAAGCAGGTATATCCTAGGACTTATTATGTTCACTGATATGCTTATCAATTTAATCTGGTCCTACAAAATGCTGCACCTATAAACAAAGCTGCTGGAATACTTTTTCTCATCTCTCTGGCTTCCCACTTTTTTTCCTCCCGGTCGTCACACAGAATAAGTGCGCTAGACAGAGTTGTGAAACCTAGGCTACCACAGATAGCAGCTAAAAGATGGGTGTTTCACATTCGGACAGTCAACACAGTTAAAGTGAACAAGAAAAGTATGATCGAGTGTTTAGAAGACATTATCCTCTCCGATATTGCAGAAGAAGATAGCAGACGAGGAAGTTTAGGCCTCCTCTGCAGTATGAAAGACCCTGAGTTCTTATTTTGGCTAGAATTTTTTCATAGAATCATGCCACATGCAGACATACTCTTCAGGAAACTACAACATCGGAAACTTGAAGCAATAACCACTAGTTAATATTTTTTGGAGTTTGAAGATGTAATTACATGTAAGAAATACTGCCATTGAAGAAGTTTCGTCATCTTGTAAAGAACAAACTGAGAAGGAAAGGAAATCAGTAAATAAAGTAGCAGATGCGAAGGAAGTTTGTGACGCCATAATAAGTCACATGAATGAAAGATTTTCACTCACGAATCACCTTGTGGCATCTAAATTGTTAGATGTGAGCTCATTTTCTATATTTTCTATAAATTTTCCTGAGAGAGAGAACTTGACGTTACTACTGAAACTACCCATGGTTATGGAAGGTGCAAATGACAACGGAGCTAGAAGTACTCTACAGCAGAAAAGACTTTCAATGTGCACATGGCGCTGTTGCAGTGCTGCAGCATCTACTAGACAACAACTTGGATCTAGAGGCATTTTCGCAGGTACGTGAACTAATGAAGATACTTAGAAGAAGAGCTCTTACAACAGTTGAACCCGAACGTTGTTTCCCAACAGTGAAAAGGATAAAATCCTTCTTAGAAACACAACGACAGAAAACAGTCTTCCGGCATTGGCAATGATTGCAGTTGAGAAAAGCCTTGTGAATGACACTAAAGAATTCAATCATAGAGTCATCAAGACATTTGCGTGACTGGAAAATTGACACATGGATTTTCTTTATAGATAGGCAATGTCAGTCAAGTTGCAGTATAGTTTTCTCTGTTTAATGTGTATCTACAGTGCAGTGAAACGTGTATTAATACAGAGTGTTTCAAAATTAACATACTGGTTTTAAGGCTTTGTAGCATTTATTGCATTCAGGTTCGTTATTACAAAAATACATTAAATGAAAGAACAACTCAAACAGTTTTTCTTACAACTATTCAATGTGAGCATTATTCTTCACACAGCACACATCGAGCTGATAAGCGAGTTCTTCCCATACCTTGATCGGTGTGTCTGAGGCCATTGTTGCAAAAACTGTTTCAGTCCTGTTTCTGAAGTCAGGTGCTCCAGCTTTCAGCGCAGGTAGATACACATGAACCTTTATGAATCACAAAGGTAAAAAATCGCTTGGCATCAGATCAGGTGAGGCGATGCGTAACAAGCCCTGTCACCCCGCCCCTTGCAACCAACGTCGTTTAACCAAAAGCGTAGTGTGTAATGCCAGAGACGGTACACTATCCTGCTGCCAAATAAAGTTCTGTTGTTCAGCTTCTTCCATTATAAAGAAAGAACCATGGTTCTAACGCATCGAGATACGAAGCATCAGTTACAGTTGCTGCGCAGAAAAAGAAAGGCTCTTAAACTTTCCGCTGGTGTATGACACAAGGAACATTTAATTTAGCGAAGTCTCTTTTCAACCGTGCCATCTCGTTGGGATTTGGTGACCCCTAGACGTACACACTATGTGTGTTCACATTTGCACTTACATGAGATGTCGGGTTATCACTAAATATGACAGCATTCAGAAAAGCTTCATGGTCATGCACCAAAATTTTGTTTCCAAAGTTGGTAAGTAGACAGTAGTCTGTAGGCTTTGGAGCTTGTAAATGCTACAACGTATTGAAGCAGGTATATTAATTTTGAAACACCCTGTATTAACTTTCGTGCAGACTATACAGAAGACTAGGACATTTCATAATAAGAGATTATGCCGTTTATCTGCTGCAGAAAATGAGACTCGTTAATAAAACTTTCAAAATGTTAAACATGCCTGCGAAAGAGCAACTGTGTAAATCCTAAGAGGCTGAAAAATCAACCAACCAGTTGGAAATTTGCAGCTGGTTGGCTCAATTTTCAACCTCTTCTGATAAATCTTTAGTGATATTAATATTTGGCTGACGAGACGAAAGTAGTGAAACATTACACATTATTTCGTTCATGCCCGAAAGTCTACCTAATTATGCAGTAAATAACAAAATTTTACAAGAGATAGTCTTCCTTTTGTCAGACAATTTGTGTAAATAATAGCAATTATAATAATAATAATAATTATTATTATTTTTTTATTATTATTATATAATTGTTATACATAATGATAACAGCTATTATTATAATTGTTATTATTGGCAGTGGCTGCTGTTCTATAAATTTGTTCATAATCGTAAATATAATGCAGCAGATACTGTTTCACCCATTCACATTGATCTAAGTCTAAAAATTTGTGAACATCCAAAATGTAGGTTTCAAAGAAGAAAGGACGGTCAGCAGAGGATTATCGCCATCGGGTTCGCCGGACCTAACCTGTTATGACTTTTATCTGTGGGACAATGACGTTAGAAGACTTGAAGGACTATATCCTCAATGAAATTTTGATCTGTCATATTCGAGAAAATGTGCGTTGTAGCACAGGGAGGTCATTTTCAGCACCTAGAGTAGTTGAATGTGAAAGATCAATTCAGTAAATACACACGCCTCCATTAGCTTATTTGTTATTTCTTTATTATATAATTACTACATGACTGTCTATTTATTGTTGTATCTGCTCGTGGTGGGCAACAATTCCTGAGTAACGGGGGAACAGTCTGTCCTCGGGGCCGGTTTTCCGTGCGCGACAGTGTACTTTGCATTTTCGTTACGTTCATTAAAAAGTCGTGACTATTTGGCTACAATTACATTTCCTAAGAATCTGCGTTTCTTAACCATTTTATCTGCCCCTATTATTATCCGTTTTTGTCAGTTCCTACAGCTTAATTTCACTCTTTTCCTTACACAAAGTATGCATATTTTTAAAATAGTTGTTGAGACACGAGAGAAACAAAAATAAAACTGCTCTCCATTTCGTCTCCTACACTGATTACGACAGCCTACGTAACCCACTACACCTCATTTTCTTCAGTGAATGACTCGACCTAATGTCCTCTTTTCCTTTTTCCCGGCGTCATCCCGCTGACCTGTGTACACAAATTTGTGGCGTGAGCATCGTACCACTTCCTCAGAACTATTTCAAGTAATAGCAAAACGCTTTGGTTGCCTGTACATGACACATGCTTACTGAGTTTTCCCACTACACACAACATATTAAGCAATTTAAAATACAAATGCCGGCCGGAGTGGCCGTGCGGTTCTAGGCGCTACGCTCTGGAACCGCGTGACCACTACGGTCGCAGGTTCGAATCCTGCCTCGGTCATGGATGAGTGTGATGTCCTTAGGTTAGTTAGGTTTAAGTAGTTATAAGTTCTAGGGGACTGATGACCACATCAGCCATAGTGCTCAGGGCTCAAAATACAACTTTGCGCAGATTCCTTTATAATAGATTTTAGGAAACTTCAGCTTTCACTACGTTACATGCAAAATATTTAAATATTTCCCTATCTGCTATTACTTTCAGGCATTACAGCATATATTTCCTACTATCATCTCTGCTCTTATTTGAAATTACAGTATTTTATGAAAAGCTTAATTGTACTATTGTAAACTTCTCTCTCGTGGTTGTTATGCCACAAATCAGGTACGTCCTAATCGATGAATAAGTATTACGCTAAGAAGACTCTTACTAATGTCTCATTTACTACCATGAAGACATAAAATTTTTCCTTATTAAGGACCGGAAATTATTGTGTTGATATGAAACGGAAGAAGAAGGAATGTTGTTTGAAAGTAATAACATTTCATCCAGCCGGAACTGCACAGTTCACTAGACTGTGTATTCGACAAAGAGTGGCCGATTCTTTACACTAATTACCACTGTCTACAACTTTCTTCAAATCCGTAGTGTTTCTGAGTCAGAATTCCTTCTTACTTTTTGCATACTCCCGCCTGTAAGCATTTTCATGTGGCTTACCTATGTAAAGTAGGGGGGACGTTACTGAATGAGTTTATTAATATAACGTTTGATTTTTATTTTTTCACTTTATGTTCGTCAGAGCCTTCTGCCTGGCAGTAAGCTGCAGCGTCTCGGTCACGTTGCCCAGATCCGGGTAGAACCACCCTGAAACACGCGTGTTGAATCATCAGCAGCTAAACTCACGTGTTGGTGACGAGGTAACGCTACCGAACTACACGTCTTACGATCTTACCGACCAATAGGGAGGCTTGGAGGTAAAGTGGGGGCGGAACCGCGGCCAGCTGCCGGGAGCGGACACGCCGTTCGCTCTCTGCTGCTGGCAGCTTCCAGGCCGATCAGACTCCCTCCTCTCCTGCTGTCTTCGGCGGCTGCCCATTCAGTCCCCGTGGCTTCTCCAGGCCTGCCTTTCTTTACGGCATTAAAACTTCACAGGTTAAACTGTTTTTTATTCTTCACCTCAACGAGTGCCTACCACTTTTCCCTTCTGGCCAATCCTGACGCATTAACACCTATTATTGTAAACTAGCGAACCCAGCAATACTTCGCAATTGCTCAGTACGAGTATGTATGGGAATTGGATGTACATTCTAATCTCCTTCTGCCCCGTTCTCTCCATCCCTTCCCTACTCCCCCATCCCGTTGTCCCTATTATCCCACCTATCTCGTCCATCACCTTCCCTCACTCCCTGTGTCCCACATTATCTCTATCCATCTCCTCTTCCCTCATCTTTCTGTCCATATCCTCCTTCCTCTTCTTTTCTTCAACTTCTCTTTCCATCTCGTACTCTCCCTTCTCTCTCAAATTATTTGATATTATTGCAAAGCGAACCTTAGTTGGGCACAGAAGTCCAAATGAATGGATAAATCGGTTGGAATCATTAGTGCACAGGGTATGAGAGAGAACTTCCCAGGTGTTGGATCTATGAAGACAGTAGCTTCAATGACAATATTTCACATTGTTTTAATCCACGGACAGTAATTAGCCATAAACAAAATTCTTCCGTTTTCTGTTAAAAACGACTGCGAAAAGAAAAACTGCGCATTTTCATAGCATACGTTAGCATTTCCTGTTTCGCAGCTGGTTTAACAGAAAGTCTTTACTGTATAACATGTGCATCTCGTCAATGGCTTAGACGGTGTGTTTTATGTCAGTCGGTCACTCAGTCAGTTGATCGAGAAGGCACTCATCTAAACGAATCTTTCCTTGAATTTGTGTGAACTGAAACGAAACAATTTCAGTAAGATGATTGAGTTACTAAAATGAAATGAATCGAAATTCATTGTTCCGCAGACATAACTGATCGCGCTTATAAGTTCTAAATGGATTTGCATCCAAACGCTGTCTAACTTCTTCGTCAGTCAAATTGATTCGACGATCATGTGATTGGTCAGCATTGGGTGCACGCCGATCGATATTTCAACGCCTCACTGCTGGAAACTGTTAAAACGAAATGTGATATCAATTGAATATCTGCAACACACAAAATTACCGCGAACTGACGTCAATTAGATCTTTGCAGCGCACCAAAGATATGATCACCAACGGTAACACACTGAAATATCACTTTCAATTGTATTCTTTCTCGCAATTTGTTGTTATGAGCACATGCTACAGTAGAGCTGTGAAACTGAACGCCATATTATGAGAACATCGGACAGCAGAACATTCAAACCGACCGTTACATTTCTTTCCGTGAGATTTTAATACAAAAATACAATCCAAATTTCGTACTTTCCCGCTGGAATTTTCAGAAAGTTTCTTTCATAGAAACCTTTTGCTGACAATTACGAACACAATAAAATGTTAGCCAAATCGATCGGACCATTCTCAGGTGATGATCTGCCATGCGGCAGTTAATTATAATTTATTTAGACAGTCCTTGCTGTATATGCATGAACTCAGTGTCTTCCAGCAATTATCACCCACCTGCCCACTCCATGCAGGCTTTATTATACTAAATGATAGTTACATATTTCATTATCATTAACAACATGCTTTTCAACTAAAGACACAGTATTTATTTCAAAGTTTGGCTAACTACACATGAGGTGCGTTCAAGAGGTAATGCAACTTTTTTCTTTTTTTAATGAAAGCTAGTTGGTTTTATTCAGGATTCCAATATGTCACATTATTCCGCACTCTTTGTGCCACCAAACGGTGCTCCTTAACCTTGCTAACAGACTAGTCCAACAGTTTGATTTCAGAGTTGAGCGTTGCACCTTGAAGGAGGAAATGAAACTGTTGGACAAGTCTGTCAGCACTACCACCAGAGACGACCAGATGAGCAGTTTGACTGTGATCTGTCACTGACAACAAATGAAAGTGTCTACATATTCCAAGACAGTAAGAGTCACAGTTTTGTGGGGCAGCCGGCACACGGGAGACCAGACAGGTTTCAGTGACCTCGTTGCTGTGATGACAGATGTCTCGCACAGTGATTCACCATACTTTTGATCACTGCCAGGTGAACGCAGACATTCTGCAAGCGCTTCTGAATATGTGTGATGCTCTGGTTTTCCGGCAAAAGAAATTCAATGACATTTCCATGCTTGGAACATACCTCTGTTACAGACGCCATTTTGAAGACTGCATATAGTGCCACCACCTACCAGAACTTCATGAAACTATAGAGGCAGACGCAGGAATATTGCTCGATCTTCCACAACAAATTCTGCATTTTTTCAACAGAAATTGGTCGATAAAACAAAATGTGTTGTAGTGCTTATTATATACCCCTCATATTACTTGGCTCTCATTTAAATCAAATTTTCTTGATTCTTTGATAAGAAATGATTTCCAAGTAACATAGCCACACTTAAATCCAACTTATTTAAACAAGGATGATGGATATTTACATCACTCATTTCTATTGGTATCAAAGCATTGTGCTTTACTAGCCTGGATATTTTTTCAGTTTCTTAAAGCAGATCGTATCGTTACAGTTGACTTCTTCTTGTTAGGAATATACTCAAAGAAAGCTTGGGACAACGCATTTGCTTGACTGTCATTGCCCAGAAGACAGTGCAGTACTGCACCCAAAATTTTTATTGCTATAATAGAGTCATTTACTCTACTTTCTACAGGTGCCTTACAAAATTCGTCAAGCAAATCTTTCTCAGTCTCGTTCCACCTAAAATAAACTCTTTCAGTTGCAATAATAGTTACAGACTCAATGGGGTCATAATAACCAAATTTTCAGCTGGCTTTGCTAACCTGTCCACCAATTTAAGATCAAAGCATACGAAAAACCCTCCTACATGCATTTGCTCAGATCACAGCTATATAAATTGTTGTTTCATGTATAAATCTTATGATTACTACATCAAACTCTTTGATTCGGTAACTTATAAAGTAACATACATAATCCTGTGCAAGATGCTATAACTGTACGCAATAGACTGAAACCCCTGTTAACATGAGAAAGCTATTTTACGTGGTTCCAGTATGCACGGCAGTTGGTTTGTCAAGTAGATTACTTACCTCATGGGGTTAATATGCCTTTTTACGTGATCCAGAGTGATAGAAATGGCATTAAATCTAATTTGCGTAACCTAGGAGCACCTGTTGAGCTAGTAGTTGCGTTCACATCACACCTGGCTTCTGGCAGATTCACTTCTCAGGACTCTTCTTTCCATTTCCTCCGCGCAGTTTACTAAATATGTATGAGTTTACTAAATATATCTGCGTATCAAATCGGATCATTATATACAAATCAATGACGCTGTTTGTATTTAGCCATAACAAAGTCACATCGTGCATTAAATTGGCCACCCTGTCTAGGATCTTGCCAATAGGTAACTTTCTGACGCCTAAACTGGCAGTGGTACAGATATAGTTTCTTTCAAGTAAGTATTTTTCTAACTTAGTAAGAAAAGTTTCAACTTGCGATAAATACGTTGGTCTTTAGTCAGTAAAATCCAATCACGCATTGATCTGATGGACTCTGTTACAATTCAACCATCAAGTTACATCTGATCGCATTTGACAAGTTCTTGCACTACCGTATTAAATTTGCCAAGCTTACGATTTTACTTTGTGTGCTTTTTATTCAGTCGTCTTGATGAATGTGTGATAATTTTGGTTATGCGGTTGCTTTAGCACTCCATACGCAAATTAAAGAGGAGTTGGTCTCGAATTTGTTAGAGAATGAGTGAACAACCGAATCTGGGCGAAAGTCTTACGTGGTTTTGTTCAAAATATTATGGAGAGGTTTTGGATTGTGAATTAAGGCTTTCGTTTCGAAGAGGGGAGCTATTTTTAGCGGACTGTGTACTTTATTTAATTCCATGTTTTTCCTTTCGTTATTCAGGTTTGTTGCGCCAGTTTGTTTTGGTGCTCTGTACGGCGTTCATACGTTGCAAAATTTTTGGTGGGAATCATTTTTATGTATATTGTATCTTGATATATATTGTGTTACGTAGACATGTGAGAATATATTGTCTGAGGCAAGAATCTTCTTCTTTCAGTTATCCACAGTTCAATGGATGAATGAAGTCAGTCTGGATTGGAGAAGGCTCTTGAGCGAAATAATTGGTTAGATAAAACATAGTAGAACAGATCATGTTAGAGAGGAGATGCCAGTTGCCAGAGTGCAGGTGCAGTTACCCATCGAACTGGAATTTCCAAGCAACAGAGTGATTTAAATAAAATCAGTAAACAGTTTAGAATTAGCTGGAGGAAGGGGGAATGCTGACGAAGGTAAGAATGTGGTAATTCCTTATCTAATAGATGCGATAGTAACTGTTAGGAACTACGAGGAGGGCAACATTGCAGAAATGTTCATTATAGCCTTACGAAATGCTCACTTAATTTCGTTCATACCAACCTCACCTGAACCCGCAGAACAAAATCATGTACAGACTGGAATCCTTGATTTACTTAAGAAGTTAGTTCAGCAGCTAAAGAGAAGAATGGATGAAGCAGGAATTTAGGCCAAGGAAACAAGAGGGGGAGATAAAAAAATTCACACAGATCTGTCGTACTTATCAACTGAGGTCAATAAAATGGTTAAGACTTTACAGCAGATTCCGATGATCAAACAAGAGATTAAAAACACGGAATGTTGGCAAGATGCACATGAAAGTCACATTAAGTACGAGTAGATAGAAATACTGGAAACTACACTTGAGAATAAAATTCAATGAATGTCAGCAGAAATTGGAAAGATATAGATCATATAGAACATCTTTACTTTGTCATTCATATCATTATAAGGGAACAGGTAAGAACTATGCATGAAGTATTGGAAGTAATTTGTCTGGTACCAGTATGAGAAGCACTGGAAGGTCAATCACTTGTCACATTCAAAGAACAACAAGAAAATTTAGACAAACAACTGTGAAAGAAAGCACAGTGTTTGGATGAGGCATATGGTGGTTTCGAGACCAAGGTAGGAGAAGTGTCAGTTTGTTGTGGTGATGCCACAGGCACTAATAATTGCTCACACTAAGCAGAAGCATCATATTTGAAATCAGAAACAATGTGCAGGAGTCTAGAGATGACAAATCAGGTTCCTCCAGTCACGATTGATAGTGGCCAATTCATGGGCACAGCCGTACAAGCAATGACATCTGAATTGCATCAATTTGACTAAAAAAACATTACTTGTCAGTACAAAAGTGTTAGCCCTTCAAGGACATTGGAAACAGTTTGCATCCCAAGGCTTGGTTCGAACACCACGATCGGTGTTTTCCACCTTCCTGGTCGTCAATGCACCGGTTAGTGTTTGTCTGCAGTCTTGTGTGATAAGAAACACGAGGGTAAATGTTTCCAATCACACTGCAGTGGATATCATAAAGGATTTTTGGGATGCGTTCCTCGGAAACTACTGGTCGAGGAATGTACAAGAAAGAGTGAAAGTGGAGATTATCATAGGTCAAAATTTCGAGGGATCTGGAACTCAGCCCAGCGAAGTTTTTATGATCTATGCTACAACAGAATCAGAACCTGGACGTGCCCTCCAGTCGATATAGGCTTTATTCGGTTATGTTATCAGGAAAGCCCTCCAAATTATAAACAGATTTTTGTTGGACAATGTGGTGAAGAAAATGAAGTTTTCAAGAACTTCCTGCAATAGACAGAATTCGTGCAGAGAGGAGATTACAGTTGTTATCGACAATACGAACCAGCGTGCAATTTTTCAGGACTGCATCAATCTCATAATGAGTGCAGAAACAATCGTTTTCAAACTATCGCTAGGGGATATTATTGGCTGTGCCAGCCGAACAGATGGCGCTGGAACCAGTATCACTCTAACAACAACCATATGTTCAGGCTGGAAGAGACTAATCTGAAGCATAATCAAACTCAGTTGCTGGCCCCTCATCACAGAAATATGGCGAATCGATGAGGAATCCATGCCAACCATGGATGAAGCGCACTTAACGTCATTTAGTATGAAGATTTAAGGAAAAGGAGAACATGATAACGCAAAATTTTCATTCAATCATGTCTGTAATAGTAGGAAGTGTACGACCGGAATCTATATTAGACAGTGAGAGTCAGCTCTCAGCAATATCACAATCTGGTTTTCCTCAAAGTTTGCAGGACTGTAATTGGCTGACATTAAACCTTCATGAGACCAAAATTCGTGAAGCACTGGCAGGAGTGGGCATGAATTTGTAACAACACGTTTGTCTTGTGTTTTTGTGGCAGGAAAACAGACTGGACTGGAACCTTTTAGTTGCATCAAAACTGGAGGCAACGCCGATCTTGGATCCAGTTATGGACTTACGATGCAGACAGTTTGTGTTATGGAAACTTGTCCCAATACACATTCTTTTTGCCGGCCGCGGTGGTCTAGTGGTTCTAGGCGCGCAGTCCGGAACCGCGGGACTGCTACGGTCGCAGGTTCGAATCCTGCCTCGGGCATGGATGTGTGTGATGTCCTTAGGTTAGTTAGGTTTAATTAGTTCTAAGTTCTAGGCGACTGATGACCTCAGCAGTTAAGTCGCATAGTGCTCAGAGCCATTTGAACCAACATTCTTTTTGAGGAAATAGTGCCTCAGGAACAACTTCCTACAAACTGTTGAAAACTGTTTATCGAATGAGAAGAACTGAAAGTGGAACCACGTAAACATTATGAAAAAAGAGATGAACACCTATCAGATGGGCAGGCCTCAACGGAAGGTGAAATAAGAAGGAAAAATCAGGAGAAACTGGTCGCAATTCATGACGATGGTATGATAGACATGGAGAAATAGTATAAATTCGCTGTGAGGGAGCGCACGAAATTTTTTGAGTGCCCATATCCCATTTCGCTGACTTATAAAGGGAAAGTTTGTGTCAAAATTCGAGTAGTGCTGCATCAAGGTGTCATTGTACCAGCTGCTTCTTTGTACAATAACCTTTGTGATTGACGGAGAAGTGAGATGGTACAATCATTTTAGTGCTCGACCCGATTTCCATAAACACCGTTATAGTACCAGACGCTGAGAAGCCAGGAAATCTGGAGAACTCCTTGAGCCGTGGTAAAATTTGCTGTAGTAGTGTAAAGGAGTCGCCTTCCGTTTCTGGCGGTGGCGCCGCTGTGGCAATCGCAGCTTTGGTGTCTCCATCTGGTGGGAAAGGGGAAAAGTTGCCTGTTCACGTGCATTTAAGGGGCGCTATGAGCTCCCTAATCGGTCAGTCTGTCAGTCTGAGTCGGTGCAGTCGGGGCGAGTCTGGTCAGTTGGTCAGCCAGGTCAGTGTGGGCAGTCAGCGTCTGTCTGTCGTCCGGAGTGCTAGTATGTGCTAGCTCGCCAGTCTGCTCTAGTTTGTTCAGGTAATGGGGATTGGCGGTTGGATCGATCGGTTGGTCGGTCGCGCACTGGGACACAATATGACTTGTCCGTCTTGAGCGTCGGCGCATGTGAGGTCGCCACGTCAGTCCAGTGGCCCGCGCCGTATAGCGAGGAGTAGCGGCTTCCCGGCCGACACGAGAGCAACAGGAGTCAACCCACGACATCGGCCTGGCCGGCGCGAGCTGCGACGCCGTGAAACGGGAGATCGGCGCGCCTTCGTGCGTCTGTTGAAGCAGCTGGCAGCGGACGGTTCGGGAGAGCGTTTTGGGGGTGCTGCGCCAGGTCTTCACCAGACATCGCCGTTTATTAAAAGTTAAGTGATTCGTGATATGTTGTTTCATTTACTTTTTAAATTCTACTTGTGTTCTTGGTCAGTCTCTCGTCCCCACCTTGCTCCTCTGTCTCTCGTCCGCATTTGTTTGCCTGTCTGCCTCTCTGCCATACGTTAATAGCTGCCTCTGTCATGTTTGTCGGATTCGGTGTTAACGAATTTATTGCTTGAGGTGTAAAGGCCGAATTCCTGAAATATGTTTTTATCTTGCCTATCATCTTGAGAGGCGGTGTATGTGTAATGTAGAGCATGTTTGTACATTGTATGTAAGACTGCATTTCATGGGTTTTTATTTAAATGGTCATTTTAGTATAGAAAGTTGCCACCCTTCCACCGTAAGAATTCTTTTAAAAACCAGTTGCACTTTCAGTGGCAAATAATTTTAATGTGAGTGCTTTGTACCATTTCCATCCCTCCTACGTGGTGCATAGTTTATGTGTTTGTGTGAGTTGTTAAAATTTTTAGTTTAAAGTAATTTGGTGTGTTGCAGATTGGCACCAGTGTAGTCTTTCAGAGATTGTTGTGAGCGGTCGTGACTATGGCCGTGTTAAAAAGTAGCGGCAAGGTTCTCAGCCCGAAAGCTCATACTGAAAAAAAAAACTTATTCTGCCTCTGAGTAAATTGTAACCTGATATTTTAAGGGTGCTTTCTCATTATAATTTTAAATCTGTTTCTAAAAAAAGGGCTTTTAGGAATAAAATTTCAGTTTTTGAAATAAATTTAATTTGTTTCATCAGTTACCCACCCACTGGCAACAACTTCCACGCTCACATAGTCTGATTAAATGTGTTAATGTTCTTGATGAATCGCTAGTAAATAAAGTAAATTCTTAAGAAAACGTTTTGAAAGTAAAATCACGGTTCACTCCTCAATGTACCGGAATGAGATTTTCACTCTGCAGCGTAGTGTGCGCTAATTTGAAACTTCCTGGCAGATTAAAACTGTGTACTGGACCGAGATT
This sequence comes from Schistocerca americana, assembly GCF_021461395.2. Taxonomy (NCBI): domain Eukaryota; kingdom Metazoa; phylum Arthropoda; class Insecta; order Orthoptera; family Acrididae; genus Schistocerca; species Schistocerca americana. The sequence continues at coordinate 265,839,874 of NC_060120.1, forward strand.
GGAACTTGGGACCTTTGCGAAAGGCCTCACCTCCTGCCATCCGATCGGTCGGTACGATAAAAGCAGTAGTCTGTAATGATTAGCTGTTCGGGAGTTGTAAGCAGGTTTTGTCCACTAAGGCGATTCGGATACCCTTTCGCTCCATGAACGCAACCATTTCGGCTCTTTTGTTTGCGATCCCGTTGGCATTCCAAAACAGGATCTGTGAGTTTGTGTTGGTGTCTCCGTTTTGAGGCTGGTGTTGGGTATTATTCATGTATTGGTGTAAATAGTGGCGTGATAGTGGCTTGGATGCTAGTCCAGTTCACCGAGCCCGACATGAACTGCGTGAAGAGTTGTGCGACACACCCCTTAATCTTCAAGACTCTTTCGGTGGTCGTGAGTCCGGGGAATATTGTGTCCATTATTATTCGGAATGTTGGGATATGTTGGACGTGTCGGCCTGTGAGTTGTTGGTTGTGTTGACGGCCGCTGGTGTGTGGGCGTCTGGTGAGGACTGGCTTGTGTGTCAGCTGTTTGAGTGGCGGTTCTGGGCGCCTGCGTGGTCTCTGTGGTGAGTGGGTGTTCCAGAGGTCGGTGCCCATTTATAACGTTAGACATGCGAAGTACCTAGGAGATGGGGCTCTACAGCTTTCAATAAAATTAATGAGTTGAATGTTTATGGTGATACCTTGATAACAAAACTGGAGTATTGTGGACATTTGCAAAAGAGGATGGGTGCTAGGTTGAGGAAGATACGAAGTGAAGTGAAAGGAAAATTGCTGTCTGACGGAAAATCTCATCTGGCGAGGCAGATTGACAGAAACTGAAATAGACCTTCTTCAGAGTTATTATGGACTGGTCATTAGACGATCTGCTCCTCTGAATGATGTTACGGCAGTGAGAGAAGCTGTATGGGCCACCTACTTTCATAAGTTGTCCACAGGTGACCACCCTGTTCACGCACTTTGCCCTAAAGGAGCAGATTCTTGGTGTGGTTACCAAAAAGCTAAAGAAAGTGGTCAAATATACCATCGTAAGCATTCTCTTCCCGAGCCTGTTATGAATGAAATAAAACCAATTTTTAGAGACCTATGTGACCCTGTTTTGCTTAGTAAATGTCTCCATGGGGGCACTCAGAATACAAATTAAAGTTTCAACCATTACATATGGGGAAGAATACCCACGAATACATTAAACGTTGGTGTAATAGATGCAGTGATATGTTTCAGTGATGTAGTGATAGGAAGGTTAGAAGTCCTGAGAAATTTAGGCATACAATGTGGCTCTAATATGAACGATCAATTGCTTGTGTGTGACAGACAACGGGTGCATTAAGCTGAGAGATACGCTCTTCAACTTGCCAGAGAAGAAATTAATACTAAAAGGAATGCCAAGAGGAAGCTTGAAGATGAAGAAGTGCTGAAGGATGAAGACTGTGCTCCAGTAATGTTCTGAGACACAGTTTAATTGGACTCATATCTTGATTCGCAATTTCTCGCAAGTTGTATTTTTCAGAATTCAGATACAAATATTTCCTAAAGTTTATAAAGCATTGCTCTAATTTTTTTCTGTAACTTGCAATAGTCAATATTTACGTAGTAGACCTAAGCTTTATTGCAGAATCAACTAAATTATAGAAAAAATAACATTTTTATTAGGAAAAAAATTATAAAAATTAAAATGTAAGATCTGATATTTTTTATCCTTGTAATATACATAATAGGTCTAGAACCCCAGCCATCACGTCATGCATATCTGGTAACAATTTGATCTCCGTAAAATTGCTTCAATTTCTTTGTAATTTTTTAATAACTCTAAGCAGATTCAGAAACATTCAAAATACCTCTGATTTGTTTAGAAACTGTGCTGCGCTACCTGATATCAACAAAAAGTCTGTAAAACACATACAATATAAACAGTGCCTGAAAGAAATAGGTAGTGATATTTACATAATATTGAGCCGGAAAACTACCCTGTATTCTTAAAAACTCTGATTTTGGTATGACTGAATCCTATTTTTGGGACGCCTAATTACTTGGTTTGCATTTTCACCTTACCTATTGAAATGGTTCAAATGGCTCTAAGCGCTATGGGACTTAATATCTGAGATCATCAGTACCCTAGACTTAGAACTACTTAAACTTAACTAACCTAAGGACATCACAAACATACATGCCCGAGGCAGGATTCGAACCAGCGACTGTAGCAGCAGCTCGGTTCCGGACTGAAGCGCCCAGAACCGCTAGGCCACAGCGGCCGGCCCACCCACTGAAAATAGTGGCGACAGGACTGTACCAAACACCACGAACAGGAAAGCACTTATATGGCTATCTCGGGCTCATGAATTTCTAAAGAAGATCTATTAATATGCAAACGTTGTCGACACTAGTACAATGCAACATGTGAGGGATGAAGATGCTTTGATGAGAGCACTTGTGGGGGTTTCCATCCTTGCACGCTACGATTTATCATGGGACTTCTGAATGATTACTGGTAGCCCGAAGTGGACTGGGCATAATCATGTATCAAGAATTTGAAGAGGAAGGAGAGATGGGGAGAAAATCAATTGCATTTGGAACCTGTTTTCTGTCTAAATGTGAAAAGAACTACTCAGTTACCGGGTATAAAGCACTTACCATCACGTGGGGTTTCCAGAGGTTCCGTTTCTTTTTGTGTGGGAGAAGAGCACTTGGCTTTACTGTCCATAAAGTACTACAGTTTTTGTGAGGAGTCAGACTGACAGGTGTGTACAGTGCATCATTTCCACCAGTGTTCTACAATACTTAAAATTACAGAGTAGCTTTCATGTATGTCCAGCCTCTAGCACATACACATTTACAAGTTGTTCTGCCTCAGAAAAATTGAGGTCCTCCTGAAACTTCCAGTATCAGACGATCTCTTACAATGTTAATTTCATACATAGGTGTTTAGCAATACCCATATTGGTGTTAAAATCAGGACAGATATTAAAGGGTCTTTTACATAAATTAAATATTTAAATATTGGTGCTCAATTATAGGAATATGACTGTACAATTTCGTTTGCTAAACAGTACATTAATTTGACTAATTATATTTTTATTATATGTTTCTTATCAATGAAGATTTTCTGGTCCTGTTTAATTATTTGGAAAATACAAAATTACAGAGTTTTGTTTTTGACATTGAAATGAATCGTTTATGTTTTGAGTATGTTTTTTACGACGTAATAGATTTTTACTCGTTTCGAATAATCTTGAATCCGGCAAGTTTGACGGAAACTGAGAGTTCTTCTGAATCCTCCGTCACCTGCGCATTCTATTGAAATATAAATTTCAAATAAGTAAGTCGCCTTTGTAATATAAAATTTCATAAGTTATATGTTTCTTGAGTTTCAATGTTGCTTCCATGTTTTGGTAACCTTGATGGTTATTGATGAGTTATGGTTTGTAACAGACTATATTGACAATCATTGCACTTTGGACTGCTTTGCTGTTTATTAGTATTTTCTTATTATGTAGTTTCAGTCATGGTGAAAATGTTGGATTATCAACAAACGTCGCTAATTTTTGAAAAGATTAATTCTCCTATTACATTAGTGAGCAAGTGTCAGGAGCTTGAAAAACATATGGAAATTTATTATGTCAATTATGAGTGTAAATCTTTAACACATAGTGAAAAAATACGAACCGCACTTATTGATAGCATTTCTTACGAGTTTTGTTGCTCTGCGACTGATCGGATTGATACTATGCGAAAAGTGTTGCAAACTGCAAAAATTCATATTCACAGCCTAGCATGCAAGGGGCTCAGTTAACATCTTAGCAGACGTGTTGTCTCGCTCTTCTCTTGGATTGTATGAAACGATAGAAGAAGAATTAGAGGAAAAGCGCTAAAGCCTGCTCTATATGAAACGGCTAGCTTTCCAAAACTATATTTCAGCATCACTGGATGGCATAGCAAGACAACAGGAAAAGCAACCGGCCCTTCGTGAATTAAAAGTACGGAACTGTGAACAGCCAGTAGTTAGACTGTTTCATCTCTTGCATGATGAAGTTCTGTTTCGTCAGAAAATGGTAGAAGACTCAATCTGGTTACTAAACGTACCGAAATATTTCGTTGATTAATTTAGTGTGCTCATTTGGTCCATGTCCATTCCGCACCTTGTAAGTATTTTCGAACTTGCAATCCACATGTTACTTTAATCACATGGACTGCACTACCCAGAAAGTATTTTAGAAATGCAAACTATGCCAGAAGACAAAAGAAACCGAGACTTCGCATCAGGCCCCGGTTTCCAATTCCGCTAAAGAGAATGTGTCAGCTAGGAGGGCATCGATCTCCTAGCCCGTTACCGAGGTCGAGGATCGGTTTCCGTTACGTTCTACTCCACACGGAGCTGACTTCAAAATTCTTAACCTTATTTCCGAAGCATAGGGGTACGGCGAAGAAGGCATCGAATATGTTCCAGAACGGATTTCTGCAACAGGTGGGGTGAGTTGACAAACTGATCTCATATAACGGCGCGCAGTTTCGCCTGTTGACGCAGAAGACAATGATAAAAAAGTATGAAAATGTTTCATTTCGATTCCCAGTTTCCTCCCACCCACCCCTAACCTCCTAGTTCAAAACCCTGCAAAAAAAATTATGCATGACCTGGATACCTTTTGCCTTCTGTCCTGTGGCAAACGTTATTTGTTGTGGGATGCCTTCCTACTCCACTTCCAGAAAATAATGAGTAAGAGGATAGAGCTCGGGTTTGATAAAATTCCCATCCAATCAGCATTCTTGACACAAGGAAGTAATTCTCATATCCATCCAGAGCCCGGCTATAAAGGAAAGCAACGAGTGGATAAGAAAGCAAAAGTTCCAAGCTATGAAATTGCTGAGAAGGTACTTCTTAAGTTTCATATTGTGCAAAACATATTGCGCAACAAGGTTTTTTTATCTCTATTTTGAAGCTCTCTGCGTACAGAGAGTCGTGCACGATAAGGAGCCAGATGTGGAATCGCTGAAGTCATGGGCATCATGTGGTATACATCACATCAGCTATATTAAACCGTTCATTGAATAAAAGTGTAGCAAATGAGACAACTAGCATGGGAAGTGTGGTTTTGTAGCTTAATTACGTCACTTTGGTCAAATTTATTGCTGTATGGGAAACGTCCTGACAGTAAGTTCGTAGTTATTGGTAAAGTCTGGATGTTCCATGTGGTAGAAATTCTGTATATTCTGTGGGTCATCTAGAATGATGAATTATGAGTGTCGTGTATGGTCGTTTTCAGCTTGAGTTGTCTGCCAAAAGTGTGGGAGGAGTGTCTTCCCGGAGATCGATTCTCCAGTGATATAAGACGTATGTTGATGGTGTCGTCTTTTTCATGCAGTGTTAATTAAACAGTTGAGTTGAGATACTTAACAAGCGCACAAGATGCGGACTGTTTTATATGTGATTCTCATTGCATTATTAAGGATTCATTGGAGGAGGCGACGAGCCTGTGCATACGTTAGGTAAAGTGAGTAAGAGCTGAGCGTTTGTTATCCGCTGAAGGCCAGATTATAGACTTCGTTGGCTCGTCGGAATTGTGGCTGCTTTGATTTTGTCTCGTGATGTCCACAGCGTAGCAGAATTTATGTGTTGAGTTGGAGAGGAGCTTGATGAAGTTTTGTCTCCGCTAAGTGAGCCCTTGGGACCACTGTAAGGATTTATCGGCCAACGTCGACAACACATGAGGACACAATGTAATGGACCACGATGTCTTTTTCATTTTTAATTTTATTGTAGTGATACCAGTAAGAAGCGAGATGAGTAATGGGGGACTCCCAGCAAGGTGTCAGAACAGACCATATCGACACGTGTTGCATCCAGCAATCATACACGAAGCGCAAGTGAGCGGTATATAGCTATCTGACTAACGTAATATGCTCTTTTCTTTTGTTCTGAAATAGTTATGTGATGACCACCTTGCTGAGGAAAGAGGATGGATGTAAGTCTGGTACTATTTCCAAGGAACGGAAAGGTAGAGTCAATAGAAGGTATAACTAATGTTCCAAAATTTCATTCGACTGATGATGCAATAATTGAATAAGAATAAAAAGAAGTAGGTGGACGGTAAGGTGTATAATGAAGGTGTGTCAAAACGTTATTAACTTTTCGTGCTTGTTCCCAAAATAAAGTATTTGTAACCGTTTCCCCACTGAAGGGTTATTAACAATTAGCACAGTCGAATGTGATCCATGTATTTGGTATAACGCTGGTTGTTGTTAGATGTGCGTGACGTGCTACGAGATCTGTAGCAGGAAATGACGTGATGAGATTGTAAAACTTTTGATCATGATTTTTTATGTATTATTATCAAGTTAGTGCAGTTACAAAATTGTTTGTCTAGAGCTACGAGCAGACTTGGGAGGTGATGAGGATGCCACCTGCAGGAGTCTAATTGGGTTTCCTTTTGTACCTTAAGCAAGCCGGTTAGCGTGAGGTTTCTGTATCGGTAGGTCTAAATAAGTTCGGTTTGTGCAAACATGTTAGTATGTGGGCATAAAGGTATATCCATGACTTTATAGCAGAATTATTAAGTGTCAGTACCTGGAGGGGCCGGTTCTAACGACGTACAACCAACTAAAGCTGCAATCTCTGAGTTATGTGTCTAAGAACTATGCCCAAAGTTTCTCCTTTTACACCCTCTGCGCCGTGACATGGGCAAGCGTACGTAAGGTTAAAAGTTACAAATAATTATTCACATTGGGTTCGACATGGAGTCTCTGATGTGATGAGTAAATTTGTAACCTCCTGTTATATCAATAATTGGGGGATCATTTAACATGTTTGTAATAGCTTTTATTCTTGATGTCTTTATGCACTGTTATCAAGTTAATGTAGTTAATACTTTCTTTGTCACAAGCAATGTGCTGATGTCTCACTCCAAGATGGCCGGCACAACTGCAGATGCGGCTGGTCAACGGAACGGAGCGGTTAACCTCGCACAGCAGCGCGTCCCTGGCGAGCGGTAGGGCCAGCAGTCTGGATGATAGTGGAGCTAAATTAGCGGACGTCCATTAATTACATGCTATTTTATTTTGTTATGGACTCCCCTTTCCCACTGGTGATATTCGGTGATATGTGGTGGGATTCCACCTCCGCCTAAAGTGAGTTTTACCATTTAATTTTTAAATCATTAAATTTGTTTGTAATTAACTTTATATTTTCATTGCCCCAATAGGACTGATAGAGGAGATAGGTCCAATGAAGAGCGGCGCGTTTCGTCACGGGATCGTTTAGCTGGCGAGAGTACTGAGCAGCTGAAGGAACTACACTGGCAGACGTTACAAGAGGGGCGTTGTGCATCACGGAGAGATTTACTATTGAAATTTCGGGACAGCACTTTTCAGGAGGAGTCACACAACGTATTACTTCTCGCCACATACATCTCGCATGTTGACAACGAGGAGAAAATTCGAGAAATTAGAGCCAATACAGACGATTGGCGACAATCATTCTTCCCGCGCACTATTTGCGAGTGGAACGGGGTTGGAGGGATCAGATAGTGGTACCGAAAGTACCCTCCGCCACGCACCAATAGCTAGCCTGCGGAGTATGACGTAGACATCCCATGAAACTGAGAATTGGTGAGATTTTGAGACATTCCCCCACTCTCCATTTTGAGCTCATGTAATTAATCGACGTCCCCATAGGCTAGCCCAAGTGGCTGGCAGCTGCCGCTGTCTATTTCAACGAGGCTCGAGCAGCGTGTAGAGGCTTGGTCTGGCGGCAGCAGTACTCTGAGGATGGGAGGGATGTCTCACGGCGTGGGGCACAGCCCGCACCCAGTCCTACCGGGCAAGCGTCAAGTCGCCGACTGAGTGGGTAGCATCACTAACAGCATCTGTCGAAATGTTATGTGAATGCGGAGCTGAGCGATGGTCACATGATCTGCTAGTAACAATGAAAATTTCTGGGGCCTGTGCCTCCAGTAACGTGTATGATCTTCCGCGAACCACAACCACACGTTTCCTCTCCGAAGGGGACGCACCAAGACTTTTCTGTCCGAGCACTCCTTTTTCTGATGTAACCCTTGGATAAGAAGCCATTATTATTATTTCACATTGTTCTTAAAAAAACATGTTCCCTAAGTTCACTTGTAAATCTCTCTCTTGATCACCTGCTTCGACAGAGCTGTGCTGTGATCATCAGATCTGGAAGTTTAATAAACAAACATTCCAAGTCGAGGTGGCTAATACATATACGACCTCATTCAAACACCGTACATATTACTGCAGCATTGGTATGTACCTTGTAACATATAAAGTGGAAGGAAGACAAGGATTTCTGGTCAGATGAGTATCGGGTAATATCAACAGCAGCAGAAAATGGTATAACAGGTGTAGGGTTCGTTATGAATAGGAAGGTAGGGCAGAGGGTGTGTTACTGTGAACAGTTCAGTGACCGGGTTGTTCTAATCAGAATCGACAGCAGACCAACACCGACAACGATAGTTCAGGTATACATGCCGACGTCGCAAGCTGAAGATGAACAGATAGAGAAAGTGTATTAGGATATTGAAAGGGTAATGCAGTATGTAAAGGGGGGCGAAAATCTAATAGTCATGGGCGACTGGAATGCAGTTGTAGGGGAAGGAGTAGAAGAAAAGGTTACAGGAGAATATGGGCTTGGGACAAGGAATGAAAGAGGAGAAAGACTAACTGAGTTCTGTAACAAGTTTCAGCTAGTAATAGCGAATACCTTGTTCAAGAATCACAAAAGGAGGAGGTATACTTGGAGAAGGCCGGGAGATACGGGAAGATTTCATTTAGATTACATCATGGTCAGACAAAGACTCCGAAATCAGATACTGGATTGTAAGGCGTACCCAGGAGCAGATATAGACTCAGATCACAATATAGTAGTGATGAAGAGTAGGCTGAAGTTCAAGACATTAGTCAGGAAGAATCAATACGCAAAGAAGTGGGATACGGAAGTACTAAGGAATGACGAGATACGTTTGAAGTTCTCTAACGCTATAGATACAGCAATAAGGAATAGCGCAGTAGGCAGTACAGTTGAGGAGGAATGGACATCTCTAAAAAGGGCCATCACAGAAGTTGGGAAGGAAAACATAGGTACAAAGAAGGCAGCTGCGAAGAAACCATGGGTAACAGAAGAAGTGCTTCAGTTGATTGATGAAAGGAGGAAGTACAAACATGTTCCGGGAAAATCAGGAATACAGAAATACAAGTCGCTGAGGAATGAAATGAATAGGAAGTGCAGGGGAGCTAAGACGAAATGGCTGCAGGAAAAATGTGAAGACATCGAAAAAGGTATGATTGTCGGAAGGACAGACTCAGCATACAGGAGAGTCAAAACAACCTTTGGTGACATTAAAAGCAACGGTGGGAACATTAAGAGTGCAACGGGAATTCCACTGTTAAATGCAGAGGAGAGAGCAGATAGGTGGAAAGAATACATTGAAAGCCTCTATGAGGGTGAAGATTTGTCTGATGTGATAGAAGAAGAAACAGGGGTCGATTTAGAAGAGATAGGGGATACAGTATTAGAATAGGAATTTAAAAGAGCTTTGGAGGACTTACGGTCAAATAAGGCAGAAGGGATAGATAACATTTCATCAGAATTTCTAAAATCATTGGGGGAAGTGGCAACAAAACGACTATTCACGTTGGTGTGTAGAATATATGAGTCTGGCGATATACCATCTGACTTTCGGAAAAGCATCATCCACACAATTCCGAAGACGGCAAGAGCTGACAAGTGCGAGAATTATCGCACAATCAGCTTAACAGCTCATGCATCTAAGCTGCTTACAAGAATAATATACAGAAGAATGGAAAAGAAAATTGAGAATGCGCTAGGTGAAGATCAGTTTGGCTTCAGGAAAAGCAAAGGGACGAGAGAGGCAATTCTGACGTTACGGCTAATAATGGAAGCAAGGCTAAAGTAAAATCAAGACACTTTCATAGGATTTGTCGACCTGGAAAAAGCGTTCGACAATATAAAATGGTGCAAGCTGTTCGAGATTCTGAAAAAAGTAGAGGTAAGTTATAGGGAGAGACGGGTCATATACAATATGTACAACAACCAAGAGGGAATAATAAGAGTGGACGATCAAGAACGAAGTGCTCGTGTTAAGAAGGGTGTAAGACAAGGCTGTAGCCTTTCGCCCCTACTGTTCAATCTGTACATCGAGGAAGCAATGATGGAAATAAAAGAAAGGTTCAGGAGTGGAATTAAAATACAAGATGAAAGGATATCAATGATACGATTCGCTGATGACGTTGCTATCCTGAGTGAAAGTGAAGAAGAATTAAATGATTTGCTGAATGGAATGAACAGTCTAATGAGTACACAGTATGGTTTGAGAATAAATCGGAGAAAGACGAATGTAATGAGAAGAAGTAGAAATGAGAACAGCGAGAAACTTAACATCAGGATAGATGGTCACGAAGTCAATGAAGTTAAGGAATTCTGCTACCTAGGCAGTAAAATAACCAATGACGGACGGAGCAAGGAGGACATCAAAAGCAGACTCGCTATGGCAAAAAAAGGCATTTCTGGCCAAGAGAAGTCTACTAATATCAAATACCGGCCTTAATTTGAGGAAGAAATTTCTGAGGATGTACGTCTGGAGTACAGCATTGTATGGTAGTGAAACATGGACTGTGGGAAAACCGGAACAGAAGAGAATCGAAGCATTTCAGATATGGTGCTGTAGACGAATGTTAAAAATTAGGTGGACTGATAAGGTAAGGAATGAGGAGGTTCTACACAGAATCGAAGAGGAAAGGAATATGTGAAAAACACATAAGGAGAAGGGACAGGATGATAGGACATCTGCTAAGACATGAGGGAATGACTTCCATGGTACTAGAGAGAGCTGTAGAGGGCAAAAACTGTAGAGGAAGACAGAGATTGGAATACGTCAAGCAAATAACTGAGGACGTAGGTTGCAAGTGCTACTCTGAGATGAAGAGGTTAGCACAGGAAAGGAATTCGTGGCGGGCCGCATCAAACCAGTCAAAAAAAATTGCAAGCCACAGAGTGATGTTGCAGCATATCACAGTAAAAGATAGCAAGGAATATCAGCATGTATGACATAAAATACCATTTATATAAAAAGCAAATAATGTTGTGCTGATGTCTTAGCGCACACCATAATGGTGACTGAGCTTGTACGATATGGACATTCTAGTATGTAGACATCGAGCACCACATCATTTACTTGTATAATTTCCTGTATTTATTTTCTTTGGTGTGACGTTTATTTTTATGTGATCTAACATTCTGTTATAGATTGATTATGTAAGAAGGGTCGTGTTCATTGCCATATCCTACGTCAATGATTTGGATTATGAATATAATTTTGAGTGGGCATCACGTGCCATATCGAATTATACCACGAGCTCCACAAAATCTTGTATTCAGAAATGTTTGATCCAGTAATTGTGGTCTGCATTGTTTTGCAGACAGTAACCATGGTGTTCTATTTTTGTTAGTTGCTGTCGATCCCTATACTGGGCGTAGATGAATAGTGTGAACAATATTTTTATCGTTGCCCGCCTGCTTAACTGAGTGGTAACATTGCACCGCATATTCTTAGAGCACGACGTACCAGAGGTGGTTGTTGTTGTGGCAGGATGAGTAATTTCGCATCGATTTTGACAGCTGTTGCTCGCTATGAAAAGAAACGAGGGATGCCTGCCACATGACCAACAGTCCCAACTGTTTTCAAGTGATAATACTGCAATGTTTTAATATACTGTCGTTCAGCAAATGCTCTCAGTGCTTAGAGTGCAAAATGAATTCCTATATTCAGCGCGTTACAGTTTACAAATCTCTTTTTAAGGAGTCATCTTGTTTGTTTTCCGCTGACATGAATAAATTTTGCATGTATTTCATATTCATGTCAGAATTTGCTTTTACGTTGCTTTTTGCTTTGCTGTCAGAATACTTTAAAGAACATTGCAGTCAACATGGATTTAAATCCCCGCAAAAAACGTTTTTGCCTTTTCCAGACGACGCCCTCATTCACGTTTTGATGGCACAATTCTGGGATTAGTTCTTAGAGTATCTAATGTATCTGAAGACGTTAAGAGTAAATGCAAAGCAGTAAGATTGGATTCAGAAGCTGTCTGTTCTTTACACCCTGCCTTAGAGGTGAGAAATAGTGCCGTTGCTCTTACTCCAAAGCATACTGATATTTTAAACCATTATGGTGAATTTTTAGAACAATCTCAAAATGATGTAATGGTTGATCAGTTGTACTTCAGAGCACTAACTGTATCACCTAGCCACCCAGGAGCACTGGTTAATAGACAACGAACAGCTCGAATTGTTGAAGAAATGGATCGACTTACTTTAGCAAGAATTGATGAAAAACGTGATCGACTGTCGACAATTCCAGATTCTAATTCAACTTTTCGCCGCGCTAAAAGGAAGCATATTTCCAGCATGTATATCACACTGTTGCCATTGAAGGGAACACAATGACATTGCCATAAATTCGATCCATTGTGGAAGCAAGAATGGCCATCGGTGGAAAGAGTATTATGGAACACAATTAAATTCGGGGACTTGATGCTGCGTTAAAATATATGAATGCCACACTTGTTAATAGGCTTGGAACAGTAACTGTAAACGATATATTGGAAATTCATCACACAGTAATGGGTTTTGTGGATCCCGTTGAAGCAGGGACATTCTGTCGGACGCAAGTATATGCTGGTGGCCACGTACCTCCAGAACCGCATGAAATTCAAGTTTTGATGGAAGAATTTGCACAGTGGTTGAATTCAGAACAAGCTGCTAATATGCATCCTATCCGTTTTACCGCATTAGCACATTACAAACTTGTTCACATCCATCCTTTTTCTGCTGGTAATGGGAGGACATTTATGTTGTTAATGAATGCAATTCTAATGCAGGCTGGCTGTCCACCTGTTATTATTCCAAATCAAGACAGGCAGAAATACAATGAATATTTAGAACTAGCAAACGATGGAGATGTTCGTCCATTTGGGAGCTTCATTGCAGAATGTACAGAACACACGTGAGATTTGTTTTTGTGGGCTACAAGTGATTATACAGCAGAGTTACCAACATTCGAACAAAAACAAAGAAATCGAATTGTTGAACTACAATAAAAATTGAAAATGGATCTAGCCAAGAACACCGCTGGCAGCATCACCTTTTACCTCAAAGCTTTTTATTATTAATGTATTTATTTTCATATAATTGTTTTCAGTCTTCAGGACAAACTTTTTCCATGACTGCTCCTGAGTAACTTTCATAAGACAGAAATGTCATTTACAGGACTTTCACAGGCAAAGCATTGCCGTCGTGTCTGTATTCATCGGGGTATACACTGAAAGGCTCTTGTGTGTACACGTTCTATAGAAAATACATTTTTTTTAAGAATCAGTATGATATTTTCACTCTCACATCTGTGTGCTGGAATATACGACAATACATTTTCTATGCCCAGCAGTGAACTTTGTAAATAACATGATCTGAGGACTGTTCAAAATCGAAAGTTTAACAATACCTTAAATGCTGTTTAGTTGTGATTCATTTTCTGCACAAAGAACGATTGTGCTAAAATAGGTTTCTAAGAATCTATTGTCCTTACCTGATAACTTATGTCAGTATTACAATTTACCACACATAAATTATAAAGACTTAAAAATCTTAAACTGTGATGTGGTTAAGACCACCACCATACTTGTAGTTATTTGATACTGTACTTATGAAGCAGTTTATTTGTTTTTAAGCATATATTCCAGTGTAAAATACTATCACTCATGTGACAAAGATAATTTTATTGTGTCTGTGATACTATCATTGCTTTCTTATGTCAAACCAGCACGTCAAAATCGTTTTACTGTGATTGCAGAAAACACTATCTTCAGCTTTTAGCCACTACTGTAAGGGCTCTACAAGAAAACTTGTCATTAAGGTCTCCCACCAAAGGAAAAGTTCGAAACGAGAGAAATTATATAAACAACTTGCAAATGTCATTATATTGCTTTTCTATCAGATCAGTTTTTGAATATATTGCTTAAGGATTCCTGCCCTTCTTCAACATGATATAACCTCTGACATATGCTTTTGTAAGTGTGATACATTCTGGAGATTATCTACCACAATATTGGAGAACATTTACATATATTAGACGGTAACCCACTTGTTTTTGTTGGACAATGACATCAAATAATCTTGCAAATGTATTCCAAAAAATTAATTAAAGAATGCAACAACAAAAAAAGTGTTTACCTGCTTGACCACCATGCACAGCGTCCGGGTTAGATTCCCAGCCGGGTTCTAGATTTTCTCCCCTCGTGGACTGGGTGTTGCACTCGGTGGCTGAAATTCCCTAGATGGGGCCTCCCGGCCAGAAATGCCATAAATCATTTCATTTCTTTACCGTAAATTTACATTTTGAAAGATGACATTGTGAATATCCAACATATAATTTCTCCTAAATTTTGTAATCTGAAAATATTACCTAAATCCGTCAAAAGTATTTTTAATGTGACTGTAATGGAGCAAGAATTTTTATTGTGGCACATATAGTGTGGACTTTATGTTAGTGCATATCGATTGTGGAATACCGCAATGTAAACCTTTGTATATACACTCATCTGTGCAAATATCGTTCTAGCTCAGTAGCCACTGTGGTGTTAACTGAACGAGTGCGCTAGGACATTAGCACAACATGATTTGTGTTTAATATTTGTGGTACTTTGTGTTTGACATGCTGATATTCCTTCCTACCTTTTAGTGTAATGTGATGCAGTATCACTATGAACCTTGCAAGTATTTAAGATCATGAACTGCTTTTTATGTTAGAAGATACATACTATTGCTTTAGTAATATATTTAAATGAAATCATACATGTATTAGTCACCTCGACTTGGAATGTCTGTTTATTAAAGTTTCAGATCTGACGTGGCATCACATATCTGTCGAAACCGGTAATCAAAAAAGATTTACTAACGATCTTGGAGAAACTGGTTTGTAAGAATAATGTAACAATTTAAATCAACCCCAACAGTTGACACTATGTCAAACATATTATTATTTTCTTTCCTTCCTTCTGACAGAGAAATAACTGCAACTCGCTGTCTTTGGGCAGCCGAGTAGCGAGCTGTCACCTACCCTTGTCACCACGTGTTCTTCTAGCATTGAGTAGTGTCACTAAGTGTAATCCGCTACCCCCGCGGAGGGACCACTGTACTCCCTAGTGCCTGGACAAGGGTGCCGCAAGATAGTGATACACGTCTCGCGCCATTTTAGCGGATTTTGCCCCTGCCACAATCCTGTTTGGCAGCAACGAGTCGTTGCCCATCACCAAGCGAGATGGTAGAAGCATCAGAGTACATCAATGGACTTTGTTACGCCCGGAGGCAATGAAGACCAACTTCAAAGATCGGAGGAAACCGCTACCTCCACGTTAAGAACTTTCCATCTTCGAGCCTTGTCTTGTATCTGAGCCGTCTGACTTACATGTGAAGGTTCTAGTTCCACAATAATTTATTGATCAACGTGAATCTGTCTTAACCGTGTAAGTTTTATGTGTTTATTTTCAGGATATGCTCATGGTTTTTAAATCTACAAATGTTTTGAGTGACTACCCAGCAGGGAACCTTTAACCACTTTTCAGTTAAACATTTTTAAGTGCTAAATTTTCCCATGTCCCTTCTTGACCTATAGTTAGCGGGTATTGATTTTTAATCGTATTTGTCAGAAGTTAGGGTTATCGATAGTCTTTTAACATGTAGTAGTACCTCATATACTTAGTTTGATGTGTATTCAATAGAGTTTTTTTTGCTGGTTAGTGTGAGCTACAAAGCAGACATCACAAATTCTACCATCATACTCGAAACTCTGAAGATTTCATGAGTCCCCCGAAAACTCTTAGACTGCAATCGTCGAATCTCTTAGTAAGTTTCGATGTTGTGTCTTTATTGCAGGACTCTCTGGAGCTCATTAGCAACAAGTTCGAGGAGGGCATAGTAGCATTATTTAAACAAGTGCTTACATCAACATACTTCTTATTTCATGAGCAATATTTTAAATCAAGTGGACGGTGTCGTCATGCGAAGCCGTATGTCTTCCGTGGTGGCCAATTATTTTATAGAGGACTCTTAAGAAATATCACTACAGTCAGCCACTCTCAGACTCTCTTGTTTTCTGCGGTATGTGGATGATACATTTTTGGTGTGGCCACTTGGACTTCATACTCTACCTACGCTTCTTCAGCATCTGAATTCGCTCCATCCGAATATAAACTTCACAATGGAAGCGGAAAAAGATGGTACTTTACCTTTTCTTGATGTTTTGGTACGAAGGAAAGCAGATAGAACCTTGGGACACATAAGCTAACGCATACAGATCTATATCTGCAGGCCACAAGCTGCTATTATCCTGCAAAATGCGGTAATGCATTATGTACGTTAGTTGATAGAGCATATGTGGTATCTGATCCTGAAAGCCTGTCGGGTCAAATAAAGCATTTGAAGACAGTGTTCCGACAAAACGGTCATCTACAGTGGCCACTCTATTTTACTTATTTTATTTTTACCGTTAGATATACCTTTAGACTTTTGTCAAAAGAAACCCGAAACCATGTTCTGAAAAACTGTTTTGCTTCTACACTAGACAGTGCCACAAGTTCCTCCCAAACATAGTAGCGCAACACACACACACACACACACACACACACACAAATGTTATACTAGCAAATGTAGATCTACCAGATGATGGAGGTTTAAGCCTTTGAAACACTTCGTGTAGATAAACAAACAGTGACTGGTAACAGTAAACTTGTTCTTTAATTTAATGAAAATGTATAAACCATATCGGCATAATATCACACTACGCACTTTTCAGATTAGTCCTTGTTACTGGTGACTATACCTTGGAGACAGGGATTTTAAAATTTACTTGATGATTGTATAATTGAGGTACATCATCAGCACAAATTTTCCCTGGGTTGGAACGTTTTGAAAAGCGCCAGGCTAGTGCCAACCTACCGGTCTCATTATTGTGAAGAGTATCAGTTATTCAGCCAAGAGACACAGAGGCTTCTTGAGGTGTAAGTACAGCGTGGGTTTTGATATGCATTTGAGTCTGATATGATAACTGCCGAGGTTACAACTTCCTTCTAACAAAAATATTTTAGCGTACTGGATTATATGTGGTATCTGGTTGGTGTACGTCAGCTGACGGACAGCGCTATGGTTGTCGCGGCTACTCGGAGAGCGTGGCACCAAGTTTCCGTAGTTTAAAAATTGTGTGTTGTCGACCTACACAACATTATGAATTTTGGTTCCTACTGGCATCAGCTATCCAGGGTTAAAATTTCGTGACACAGTTTTACTCCACCCTGTATTTGCTGCGTCGTGATGGGACCGTCGGCATTGAAACGATATTGTTGTCCGGGATGGGCAAGGATGGCAGCTACCTGCAGTCCTCACATAAGCGTGTTACCAGCACTGGTGGTCCATACTCCCACACCGCAATGTCGGTCACCGTCAACATGCGATGTCCGGGTGCACATGCTATTGGGTGATGCGCCAATGTGCACGGAGGTAGTTCGTCGTCTCCTAAAGGAAGCTACACCCACCCCGTGGGATATCGCAGCCGACAATGCCACACTATATTTACATTTTTTAAATGTACAATGGATCTAGGGTGAGTATTCCATTTATCACCCACCCTAACTGTTTTGTGTTACTTTTCATTTACATCTACATCTACTTGGATACTCCGCAAATTACACTTAAGTCCATGGCAGAGGGTTCATCGAACCACCTTCACAAAAATTTTCTATTATTCCATTTTCAAACAGCTTGCGGAAAAACGAACACCTTTATCTTTCGGTCCGAGCCCTGATTTTACTTATTTTATTATGATGATTGTTTCTCCCTGTGTAGGTCGGCGTCAACAAAACGTTTTCACGCTTGGAAGAGAAACTTGGTGATTGAAATTTCGTCTGAAGATTCCGCCGCAACAAAAAATGCCTTTGTTTTAATGGCGTCCACACAAAATCCTGTATAATGTCAGTGACACTCTCTCCCTTATTTCTCGATAGTACAACACGTGCTGTCCTTTTTTGAACTTTCTCGATGTACTCTGTCAGTCCTATCTGGTCAGGATCCCACACCGCGCAGCAGTATTCTAAAAGAGGATGGAGAAGGGTAGTGCAGGCAGTCTGTTTAGCAGATGTGTTGCATCTCATAAGTGTTCTGTCAATAAAACGCAGTCTTTGGTTCAACTTCCCCACTAAGTTTTCTATGTGTTCATTCAATTTAAGTTGTTCGTAATTGTAATTCCTAGGAATTTAGTGTAGTTTTACCTCCAATGACGTTAGAAAAAATATAATGCAGATAGCTATCCCTCATAGCTTTTTTGGAATAAAAAAAACCATAAAAAATGGGAACTTTTGGAAACATGTTCACTTGCTAATTTCCTCCTCAGGCGAAATTAGACACATATATTACAGTAATTAACAATTCGGCACAGTCACCAACTTAAAAAATGCAGGTTTTCCTATGTTGTGTGATGTGAACTGGATTTAAAGACCAACTCAGAAGGGTTTAAAACACCTTATTGAAAACGTGAGAATGTAACAGTATGTAGTGTGACCAGGTTAGAAACGAAAAGCACAAAATGTTGTTGTATATATTTTTCGAGCTGCTTGACAAGAGCCTCATGAAAAATTTTGGTTTTCAGAGGAAATTGCTCTAGTTGTATTAACGTACCTGCAACAGAGATTGTTTACTATTTTTCAGAATATGTTTGCAGATGCAGCACACATAATTATTACATTATGGAGGTTGGTAGGGCATGTAAGCGGGCTACAGATTGCCAGATAGACGAATGACGTTCTTCGTTGGAACCCAAGAGGAAGAAAATATCTAATAGGTGCCCACTTAGGCACTTAAAGTAGAAAACACGCAAGAGCTGGAGTAATAAGGATGAGTGTGGGTAAAATCAATGGGAGCTCTTCTTACAGAATTGTTAAACAGCAGTTGTTGTTTATGATGATGGAGATAATTAAGACTATGGTGATGACGTAACAACAACAACAACCACACTTTTGTTGGAGCTAGCCTCAAAGTACCTTAGTTATGCAAGCAGCGAAAGGACTGGGTTCTGCCGAATATTTTAATTTGCTCTAATTTCCCCAAATAATCATGATTTTGTTGATAATGTTCTAGCCTCTACAACGGGTAAATATTTTACTGCTGTAATGAAATAACGATACCGTAAAAAATCAATGAAATTTCGGAAATACATTTTTGTAGGTAACATATTCAAGTGATCAAACACTGGAAGATCACAGGTTAATGTAAGTGCAAGGCAGGTCATTGCAAATGTGAAACGCTGGTACATTAATAACCGTTGTACCTGTGCAGCCGCCAGAATTTTGAATGCAAACATGCAAACGTGCACGCATTGTATTGTACAGGAGCAGGATGTCTGATTGTGGGATGGTGTTCCATGCCTGTTGCACTTGTTTGGTCAGTACAGAGACAGTTAATGCTATTTGTAGCTGAAACTTGTCATCCGATGATGTCCAATATGTGCTGGATTGGAGACAGATCTGGTGATCGAGAGGCCCAAGATTGGCCTGTAGAGTATGTTGGGTTACAACAGCGACAGATGGAAGAGCGTTATCCTATTGGAAAACAGGATGCTGTTCTTGAATGTTAGCACAACAGCTCGAATCACCAGACTGACGTACAAACTTGAAGGTGTGTAGGATAACCACGAGAGTGTTCCCACAGTCATACGAAATCGCATCCTTGACCATAACTCCAGGTACAGGCCTAGAGTAAGCACACAGGTTCGTTGCAGATCATTAACTGGCCTAACCATCACACAGCCATCACTGGCACCGAGGAAGAACCAGTTTACATTAGACATTTGGGGAGATTATTGCGCTTTATTTTTAATTTTTATCTCTCACGTATTAGTTTTGTTATGGTTTATGAGTTGTGATGTTTTCTTGGTGTTATACCCTTGTTGTAAGGTGTTCATGGTCTTACTACAGATGTGTGTTATTATTGGTGTCTCGTTTTTTGTTTTATTCGTTTTCCTGCTTTATAACATCAATAAAGTTTTCAATATATTTTTATTCTTGAGGTCGGTTTTTTTGTTCATTTTTTTAGGGTTATTATGCGTATGTGGATACTATTTCTTCAAGAATGTTCATGATTGCTCACTTTTGGATTTCCAGCGCTTCGTTTATGGATTTTATGACAGCAGATGTTGGAGTGACGTGGATGGGTTGTTTTCATTGGCTCTAGTGTGCCCTTTGCATTTAAGTTTCAGCCAGTCTGTTATATGTTACAGCTTATCCCACCAAGACTATCACCTACTGATGTGTTTAGAGAATATGCCGAAGTGAGCTCTTTGTGATGTACGCAATAAAACTCATATAAAGAACAGCGTAATTGGTATATCACTATCGTAATCATGTCAGTACAAGATATATTTTACTCTGCGGGCTCCAAAGTATAGTTCACCGAGACCGATAGGCGAGCACCATTGTCTGCTAATAACAATAAGTTCGTGTGGGTCACTGGCCTGGTGCAGATCTTTCAGTCTTGTGGTCGGCTTGCGTGTCCCTCACCCACCCCAGTATCCAACAGGCGAAAGGGGGTCTACAGTGCAATGTGGAATCCGAACCACGTGTCGTTTCCGGCGATGTCCACATAGCTGAAAGGTTAACAATGGGCCGTAAAGCACAATGCAAACTCTGCAGTATGACCACTGTTGTACCTCTGCGACCCTTCAGTTTTCATGCACGATCTTCACTGCTAGACCACCAAACCCAACCCAATGGTCTTATGATGGACCACGATGTTATTAGTAAAGCTGCAAACGTTTTACCTAATTTATTTTCTTGTGGAAATAGAACTGAACCCTACAAAGGTGACTTTTTACTATAGTAAATGAGTGATTGACTGCACGTCGGATACGTTTGAGCCTCTGAGTGAGTGTGGATGCGTAAAATCGTTTACCTGGAAGAAATGCGAGATACCGAAATTTCATGAGCTGCCGTGACCTGTAATTGCTGACTGGAGGAAAAGTCGGATGGTGCGAACAGAGCAGGGCCAGTGACGTAGTACATTGCTGAACGTGGCAGAGGGAAGGAGGGAGTGGCCTTGGAGCAGCCGGTGCCTGGCGGTCCTTTGCAGCAATTACCCGACTGACGCACGTCCGCCCCTCTGATAGTGTTCGCAGATTGCCCACGACTTAGCTGGTCGGACTATAAGAGAGCGTAGGGCCTCATCTCCACATTCCTGCCACCTGAGAGACGCTGAGGGTACCAACTTGGACAAGCTTCTGGTGAGTGCATTCAGAATATAGCTTTTCGTACTATCCTGAGGAGGAGGGAGGAGAGATTATGGCTTAAAGTCCCGTCGACAACGAAATCATTAGGGACGGAGCACAAGGTCAGATTTCGGAAATATGGGGGGGGGGGGGGGTCGCTGGGGCCAGGGGGGGGGGGGAGGAATCTTTTCCTTAAGCGATTTAGGGAAATCACGGGAAACCTAATCTTGACGGCCCGAAGCGAATTTGAACCGCCGTCCTCGCGAATCTGAGTCCAGTGTGATAACCACTGCACCAATTCTATTGGTCGTCCTATGTTAAGTAAAATATTTGATATTACTCATGATAATGTTTTAAAAAGCTGCTTCCATGCAAATTTGCTTAAATGATAAGTGGATCAACACATCGGTAGCTAAAATTTAATTTGTTTGTTATGATACGTGTCAGAGGCTTTGCTCTATCATCGAGTGACTGTTTTCATTTGAATAAAATAACTTGAGTGCTACGCCGAGTCATCATGAAACGCTAAGCAACTACACTAGTGACAATTCGTTTGTCTTTCCTGCTGTCCTCTTCAGGTGAATGGTTCAAATGGCTCTGAGCACTATGCGACTCAACTTCTGAGGTCATCAGTCGCCTAGAACTTAGAACTAATTAAACCTACCTAACCTAAGGACATCACACACATCCATGTCCGAGGCAGGATTCGAACCTGCGACCGCAGCGGTCACGCGGTTCCAGACTGAAGCGCCTTTAACCGCACGGCCACACGGCCGGCCTCTTCAGGTGACTACTTGCTGATGTGTTGCAGAGCACCGCTGCAGAGATGGTCGAAAAGTCTGTGCTATAGTTTGTTTATTGTTTCATTAACAAAATTTCTAACATCCAAGATAATTTTAATCAGACTGACAGTGCGTATGACGTTATCAGCTGTTTTAAAGTTAAACGCATCAGCGTTCATTTCGCAAAACCAAAAATGTCGAACTATCGGAAATCTTTTGCATCTGCGCTCCGTATGTTCCTTGACAACTATGAATTTGAGCATAATACACTCTGGCTGCAAACAATGAATAGTCGAAGTGAAAAAAATCGGAATTCGAAAGGCGAAGAAAGAAATATTCAATATAAGAGTACCACAGATACGACGTATTGTAATAAGCGTAGGTGTACATATCGAAGGAAATCTATGGAAGACATATATGAATGCGTGGAAGACATATCCGAAAGAACAGACACCACGCAGCTGTGGTACATATTACGTCAATTGAAGGAGGAAGGTAATGAATCCACCATATTCAGTGCAGATGCACGATTACGTGCGATCTCCTGTAGGAATCTCGAAGTAGTGAGCATGGAGCACATCCACAGGGGCATGGTGTAGGTAGTGCTAGGTGGGAATGTGAGTCCGCCGTGAGAGGCGTGCCGAAATAGTCTGCGGATTTGCTATAAACACTGTGTGTGCATGGTGCAGTGTTTAACGTAACTGCCTAGTGAGCAAGAGATCCCGGCTTCAAACACTGATCCGGTACACATTTTGACTCTTCGCCGCTGATGCTGCGCAAAGTCCTGATGCAGCTAATATCATTGGTCCCTTCAATTTCCTTTCCTTCCTCCCCCCTCCTCCTTAAATTTACATACTATCGAAGACAGTTGCCTGAAGCGACAGGTTAGTGGCGCATCTGCAGCGGCTTCCAGGAACAGTGAAGTTGGTAGTGGAAAGGACAGTAAAGGGAGGAAATGGTACACGCAGACAAAGAGCAAATTGTCAGACTGCGCTACAGAAGACGATAAGCGTCGTAGTGAAAGAGATGAAAAGCACAGGATAAGAAAAGGTGGAGATATGAATGAAGCCAGCTCAAATAATGGTACACGTTAAGAATTACTCTTTGTTAGTATAAAGTGTGAAACGTTGTCTTGGGATGTAATTGATGAAGAATATTCTTTGTCCAGTATTTTGTGAAGTTAGCCGCACCTAACCATCCATAAAATTATCTGTTCATTGCTTGAAAAATTAAACAGCTCAAGCTTCTTGAAGAAACTGACCAATGTATGTGCCCAGTATTTTTAGTCTACTCCATATCAAATAACAAATAATGAATTTCGTTGTTCTTGTTTGACATACGAAGTATAATTAATAGGGAAATTGCGGAGTCATGAAATTAGATAGCTGATGAAAATCCTTTGTTATATTGCAAGTATTTGCCATATTCTCAGAGCACACAGTGTAAACTACAACAAGTGCCTTTCATTTGACAAGTTGCTGGTGTCCCCTTTGTGCTGGCAGTGCAGGTCATGATGACAACTGGAGTCCCCACTTCATGGCCGACCCCTCAAGACCCTCCTGTGGTGGTCGACGATCACCAAGGCTACCACCACGATGTCCACATCTACCATCACTATGATCAATACGATCACCATCATGACGATCACCATGATCATCACCATGATGATCGCCACAGTCACCGTCATGATGATAACCATGACCATAATGATCACTGTCATGTTGATCATCACGATCCTAACAATCACTACGATCACTTCCACCATAACTTTCCACCTGTTGGGTACATAAGAATCGTCTTCACCGACTGACAAAGCAAATGTTACTTGATTACTTCATGTTTCATGTATATCTTCAGATGCTGTAAGATGTGATACTTGCATGTAGCATATCAAACCATGTGACTTTTTTGATCTGTGGCTTATATATTGGTATGAAACCTATGTAATGTCTACAAACGTGTGAAAGAAATATTTATACATCACGCTGCACTTTGATTACATTTATTTTCTTCTAACTTTCCGTTTATTATTATATTGCTAATGTATGTAACTACAAAATGAAGTAATTTCAAAGGAAATATACATTTTTACGAGTATTAAATGACATCAGATCCTTTGAGAAATTTCTTGTCAATAGAAATCATTGCGAGGTATAAGGTAACTCACTAAAAAGGTATGGAAATTAGAACAGCATTCCAGAATTCCAAACCGTCTAACATTAAATAATAACTGCAACCTTTGGCGGAAGACATACTATAAGAAGTATCATGTGGAATCAGAATTTTGGTTTCCAAAAACTATAATACGTACACAATTTTTAATTTGTTTGGATTACTCACCTGTAATTACATTAATAGGGATAATGGTTTTTTATAAGTCGGCTTTCATTTATTTTATGACTTTTTATCTTTTTCAAAGTTTGTCATGTACAAAGTAATCGTGTTGAAATGTGATGTACTTCGTGAGAACTGATCGCGTATGTCACAGTACCTACATTTTCTGTACTTAGATTTTCCAATCCGTTGCTCATCTCTGGTGGTTCTTTTCTTATATTGCGATGGTAAACAATGTTTTCCAAAACAATTTTTTATATTTCCCTTCCATCCCTTCCATCTTTTGTTTCACAAGTATTTTACACAAAACGGGACTTGAGCAAAAACTGAAGACTTCATACTCACAGTCACTGTATTATTGTCGGTTCTCATTTGTTCATCGTTTTGTTTATGTTCGGTGCAGCGATAGTTCCGAACGTTAAGTGAAAACTGTTGTGGTGTGGCTGCTGGGGAAGAGCTTACTTGATGCGATGTGCATGTGCGTGGATAATCCACTTGTGTGTTTCTGTGTGCCTGCGTGTGTCCGCACACATGCTCACACGGTGTGTGTTTGTGTGCGTGTTTGTGCACGTGTGTGTGTGTGTGTGTGCGAGAGAGAGAGAGAGAGAGAGAGAGAGAGAGAGAGAGAGACAGACAAACAGAGAGAAAGAAAACTAAGAAGAAAGGAGGGGGGAGGAGAATGAGAATCAGATGTTCTTGGAAGTTTGAGGATGTTCGAATACTATGTGCCATTTGGATAAGGGTCTTTGCATAATTTTTTGAGAGCTACAAATTGTATTTTGTTGCACAGTGTTGTATTTTCGTTCAGGACTGTTCTTTCCTTGTACGACTGCTTTTTGTAATTGACAGTTATTTTCTATTGTGAGTTTCTTATAGAGTCTATTGCTCTCTCTGAAGATCTTGACGTCAGCCTCAATGCTGTTTGGCTCATGAGTTTCTTGCATGACATGATCTGCAAGAGTGGAGCGTCTACAGTCACTTTTCAGGACTCTGAGGTTTTGGATCTAGTTTTAAAATGACTAAAAATTTGGCCTATGTAGACAGATTGGCACGAACTAAAGGTTAAATGACAAATTCCAACTTCGCAAAATGTGTCTGCAGAGGCGTTCTTAGTGTTTAGATTATTCTGTACTCTGTTGTTTGTGCAGAATGAAACATTTAGTCCTTCTTTCTTCAGCACATTCCTCACCCTGTGGACGTTTTCTGTTCTGTACGTTAGTATGCGCCACGCTC
Organism: Schistocerca americana; assembly: GCF_021461395.2. Classification (NCBI taxonomy): domain Eukaryota; kingdom Metazoa; phylum Arthropoda; class Insecta; order Orthoptera; family Acrididae; genus Schistocerca; species Schistocerca americana. The sequence continues at coordinate 265,865,539 of NC_060120.1, forward strand.
TGTTATTTGTAACGTGTTGCTGGTTCCCGGTGTTCTCTGTGTTTACCATGTATTGGTGTTCGTGGCTCTTTGTTGTGGCTGATAATTTATTCAAGGTTCCTTCTTTTTAATTTGATTATTTATTTTGTTGTTCAGTTTGGTTGTTATAGATATATTGGAAACATTCCTTCAGGCTGTTTGGTATATTGTGTATAGTATCTATGTATAACTGAGTTTGTCCAGTGCAGTTCTGTTAAGCCTGACGTACATGTGTCTGAAACTTGAAAGTTTGTACGTCACTGCATGACTGTAATGGTTGTACATCTGGCTGTAGGTTTCCTGAATATTCAAAAATTATGTTTTTTGTTGATTTTGTGTATGGTGACGCCTAGGAAATTAAATTTCGTGTCTGTTTCTGTCTTAATAGTGAATTTTACACTACTGGCCATTAATTGCTACACCCAGAAGAAATGCAGATGATAAACGGGTATTCATTGGACAAATATATTATACTAGAACTGACATGTGATTATATTGGCACGCAGTTTGGGTGCATAGATACTGAGAAATCAGTACCCAGAACAACCACCTCTGGCCGTAATAACGGCCTTGATACGCCTGGGCATTGAGTCAAACAGAGCTTGGATGGCGTGTACAGGTACAGCTGCCCATGCAGCTTCAACACGATACCACAGTTCATCAAGAGTAGTGACTGGCGTATTGTGACGAACCAGTTGCTCGCCCACCACTGGCCAGACGTTTTCAGTTGGTGAGAGATCTGGAGAATGTGCTGGCCAGGGCAGCAGCCGAACATTTTATGTATCCAGAAAGCCCCATACAGGACCTGCAACATGCGGTCGTGCATTATCCTGCTGAAATGTAGGGTTTCGCAGGGAACGAATGAAGGGTAGAGCCACGGGTCGTAACACATCTCAAATGTAACGTCCACGGTTCAAAGTGCCGTCATTGCGAACAAGAGGTGACCGAGACGTGTAAGCAATGGCACCCCATACCATCACGCCGGGTGATACGCCAGTATGGTGACGACGAATACACGCTTCCAACTTGCGTTCACCGTGATGTCTCCAAACACGTATCTGACCATCATGATGCTGTAAATCTAACTTGGATTCATCTGAAAAAATGACGTTTTGCCATTCGTGCACCCAGGTTCGTCGTTGAGTACACCATCGCAGGCGCTCCTGTCTCTGATGCTGCGCCAAGGGTAACCGCAGCCATTTTCTCCGAGCTGATAGTCCATGCTGCTGCAAACGTCGTCGAACCGTTCGTGTAGATGGTTGTTGTCTTGCAAACGTCCACATTTGTTGACTCAGGGATCGTGATGTGGCTGCACAATCCGTTACAGCCATGCGGATAAGATGCCTGTCATCTCCACTGCTAGGGATACGAGGCCGTTGGGATCCAGCACGGAGTTCCGTATTACCCTCCTGAACCCACAGATTCCCTATTCTGCTAACAGTCATTGGATCTCGACCAACGCGAGCAGCAATGTCGCGATACGATAAACCGCAATCGCGATAGGCTACAATTAGACTTTTATCAGTGTCGGAAACGTGATGGTACGCATTTCTCCTCCTTACACGAGGCATCACAACAACGTTTCACCAGGCAGCGCCGGCCAACTGCTGTTTGTGTATGAGAAATCGGTTGGAAACTTTCCTCATGTCAGCACGTTGTACGTGTCGCCACCGGCGCCAACCTTGTGTGAATGCTATTAAAAGCTAATCATTTGAATATCATAGCATCTTCTTCCTGTCGGTTAAATTTCGCGTCTGTAGCACGTCATCTTCGTGGTGTAGCAATTTTAATGGCCAGTAGTGTATTTTAGTGCGAACTTAGTTTATGTCACTGTATAGTTATTTTATTCAGGCGTTCGTTTCATCTACCAAACAAATGTTGTCCACATAATTCTATCAGTAAGTAACCATGTATGTTTTGGATGTATACATTTATTCAGTATTTTGTTTTCAGTGTGCTTCAGAAATATGTTTGCAAGTAGGCCACTGATGGATGGACCCATTAGTACATCTTCTTTTTGTAAATAGTTCTCTTTGTTGAATCAGAAGTAGTCTCCTATTTTATGATGTTTAGTATGGAGGATATAAGATGAACACCAACAAAAGCAAAACGAGGATAATGGAATGAAGGCTAATTGAATCTGGTGATGCTAAGGGATTTAGATTAGGAAATGAGACACTTAAAATAGTACATGAGTTCTGCTATTTGGGGAGCAAAATAACTGATGATTTTCTAAGTTGAGAAGATATAAAATATAGACGAGCAATGGTGCTACAGAAGGATGCTGAAAATTAGATGGTTAGATCACGTAAGTAATGAGGAAGTACTGAATAGATTTGGGGAGAAGGGGAATCTGTGGCACAACCTGACTAAACGAAGGGATCGGTTGGTAGTACACATTCTGAGGCATCAAGGGATCACCAATGTAGTACTAGAGGGAAGCATGGAGTGTAAAAATCGTTGAGGGAGGTCAATAGATGAATGCACTAAACAGATTCAGAAGGATTTAGGTTGGGGTAGTTACTCGGAGGTGATGAAGCTTGCACAGGATAAAGTAGCATGGAGAGCTGCGTTAAACCAGTCTCTGGACTGAAGACCACAACAATAACAAAACCAATGATCGCGTATATGACTGTACATACATTTACCCATCCAGTTAAGCATCTCTAGTGGATTTTTTTCCTGTATTGCGGTTGTATACACCGTTTCACACACATTTTTCTTATGTTTCGCTTTCACGTTTCATTTTACAACTGTTTTGTGCAAAACGGGATTTAAGCAAACAGTTGTGTCGGTATATGCGCAGAGAGGCGCTATATTGATCTCAATATTCACTTGTTCGTCATTTTGTTTATGTTCATTGTGGCGCTAATTTAAATGGTTAAAATGGCTCTGAGCACAATGGGACTTAACATCTGAGGTCATCAGTCCCCTAGAACTTAGAACTACTTAAACCTAAGTAACCTAAGGACATCACACACATCCATGCCCGAGGCAGGATTCGAGCCCGCGACCGACGCAGTCGCGCGGTTCCGGACTGCAGCGTCTAGAACTGCTCGGCCACCGCGGCCGGCGACGCTAATTTAAAATATCTGCTGATGGAGGATTTATGTGGTGTAATGTGTGTGTGTGTGTGTGTGTGTGAGAGAGAGAGAGAGAGAGAGAGAGAGAGAGAGAGAGAGAGAAAGAGAGAGAGAGAGAGATTTATGAAAAATGGAGGGGGGGGGGTTCGGAGGGGACTGCTGGGGGGTACTGTTTCAAGTGTAAGCAAGTTTCTTCACGACTAGTTTGCAGGTGACGTGATTCAAAACATTAAAAAGGTTTAAAAGTTAGCCGACCTGTAAAAATCTATTTTCAGAAGTAATGTAATTTGAGGTGATCAATAGAAAGAAATTAAATTAAATGCAAGTTTTATAGTCTGTAGGCCTAAAATAGAAAAGCAAGCATGATCTTGTATGATGTTTCCCAGCAATAAATCGAGACGCATAGAGAATCACACAGAGTGCTCGAAATATGTGTGAGCAAACAAAAAGAAATTCATTGCGTTTTTGCTTAAGACTCGATTCGAAAAACCCAAATTTAAATCGGAAGCACGGACGAAACATCAACAGGAACTTCCAAGCCGTGCAAGAGAATAGTGTTCTGAGACGATGAAACAGCATCTACAGTAATACAGACAACTACAGAACTTTTCTCGACCACGTACTTATAGTAGTCCGTCAAATGCACAACTAGATGTAGGTACATATCTCAAAGAACGTGTAGATTGAAACATTTTTCAGGACAAACACTAAAAGGAAGTGACGTGGCTATCTCAGGGAAAATTGTTCAAGACTGTTCTGTATGGCTACGTTCTGGCACTGTGGGTACAACAGTATTGCTCGTTCTAGGACAATCAACGTCCGAAACACCACAATCTCAGATAATATTTATCTAATCTCCGTTTAAGTGACTGCTAATCTGATAGTTGCGGTAGATCACTAATTAAATTAAAACTATTTGTGCTATGGATATAAAAGAATCACAAATTATAGACCAGAAGTAAGCTGCACCGTTGAAAATTCAGTCAAGAAAAATGGCATAGTGAGGAAGAATACATTACACTATTTGGCAGTGGGTGAAAGTCTTGATATAAACAAAACTGTGTAAAAAAGGCTAATTATTATATTTTTTGAAGTAAAGGTTGATAGTTGAAAATAACGTCGATCACGCGATAATTATAGACGATGTGCTAGTAATTAGTCCCTTCTTCCCTTACTGATTTTACAGTTTTGTTATTTTAAAAATACTCTGGTTATAAGCTTGGTGTTTTTACATTTGTCCTTAACATCTGAAGTTAAATAGTGTCGGCATCTTTGCCTTTGCACTTTTTGATGGACTTGAAATTATCTCTGTAGTATAATCGTAAATGTTTAAACCATAAGTTATTTGGCACCAAGCAAATCTCCAGGGCTACAACTGTGATTTTTCGTCGTTACCTAAATAAATATATCCAATACGGAGAAAGAGGTCTTCCATGCCCCTAGATTTACATCCCACCTTAATCACAGTGAACGAATCGTATAGTTCGCTGGAAGCTGTTGCAATTAAGCCAGAATTCGCTTTCTGCGTTTCAAGGAATAAATAGGAAACCTAAATCTGGATGAATGGACGGGCATTTTATCTGCCTTCCTACCACATACAAGTCCAGTGTTGTTTTCTGATTTCGATATTTTTTAGGAGTTCGTTCATCAGGTACAAAGAATGAGATACATTCTTAATCGGTAAAAGTGATCGTCGTGCTGTAGTACTTGTGCCAAGGATCGCACGTTTATTGGTAGTGGTAAGAAGGTTGGCGCCACTCTAGTTCGATACATCATTGGGCAGAGACGGTATTTACTCCAGATGGTAGAAACAGTGATAGCTCGCGGCTCTGAGTGATGTAGTGGGTGTTAGCTGTGAGGGTGTAACACTCCGGTTTGATCTTACTGACTTATCCCGCTCGATCGAGATCTGATAGCAGCCCAAAACAGATATTAATTAATGTGACCGTGTACCTAATGGGGCCGGCAATCGGATTGGACTGCTACGGAGATGTTACATTCCATTCGGTCCTTCTCAAATGCTGTAATAATAAAATGTCTGGTGGCAAGAAGAACAACAATACAGCTTCATCAATCAACGACCTATATTCATCACAAAAACACCAAAATAAGGAGACAGCCACTGCCTTCGTCTTACAGAGTTAATAACGGCTAATCTTAGCACAGGCCTCTTTGTCATTCATTATCGTCACACGCAAATTTTAATCACTGTATCCAACACTGCAATCCAACACTGCAATCCAACACTGCAATCCAAATGATGCCGGCGCGGTAGACGCGTAATTACAAATATCGGCACAAAAATATCACTGATCACTCTATTAATTATACTTTTCCACTTTCCCGTATATTTCTAACACAAAGGGGTTAAACCACGGCGATGGCCACTCCCTTTGTCGGTACGGTCTTGCATTCCAGCAACAGACCTCCACCCGGCTCGGCCCGCAGCGCGTACCAACCTACTGTCTCAACACTCGCTCTCGCTCTCGCCACCCGACGCACACTATCGATTGTTTGTCCTGTCGACCTGTGCTGTCGCAAAACTTATAGTAAGGGCCTACGGACCCCTTACAAGCTGAGTGTTGGTTGTTGATTGTGGACTGAACAACGCGACGGTTTGCTGCAACTGACGTAGCGCCCTATTCTGTCGGACAGAGAGCACACTTGGCTTTTGGAATCGGTGTCTCGCCGGTTTCGAGTGTACGGTTGTGGATGTGAATTCTGACATGTTGGACGCGAAAGTTGCTGTGTGACCAGCAAGTAAAATGTTCCTAGTAACAGAGTTCTTCGGTCAGGTACTGTAAGGCATGCTCTTGCTAATTCTGCTCCACCTTAATCACAATCGTTTGGTTGCCTAAGATTGTCTGAATGCTTGTAACCAGGAAGCTCAATAAGTCTTGCTGCCGAGACGTAGTAGCTCATTTTGCGTTACACAGGGTGGACATACAGTATTTTACTGTGGGTGGAAGCTAGATTTGCATCCCACCTTAATCACAGTGAATGAAATGTGTATTTCGCTAAAAGCTGATATAAATTGGTTAACTAGCCGATAGTAATTGGATTACATGTTGCAATATAGGATTGTCTAAATGCACGTAAACTGATGTTGCTAACATGTCCCTGTGTCTTGTGTATAATATAACCTGTTTCAGGTAAACTTTTGGGCAGTGGTTGCGTTTGTTGTACACTATATGTATGAATTATGATGATGTGTTTAACCAAAGAATTATATTAACAGTTTGCACGTGTAATAGAGCGAATGTGGATGTTTCTACCAGCTACGTTTGAGCAAGATTGTCTGGGTTCCAAACCTGGATCAATCAAAGATCTTTCATAAAGAGAAAACATTTTCTTAAATTTTTAGTTGAAAGACTATAAATTTAATCCCTTTCTCCTTTACTAGGTTTGCAGTTTTGTTCAAAATATTGTTTTTAAGCTCTGGTCTTAAGCTTGCCGCTTTTACAGCTATTCTCAAGTCCCACAGTTGAATTGTTAGTAGTCTTTGTACGTATCTCTGTACCACAACAAGAAGATTATCTTCTAGTGTCGACCAGAGACACCTTCAGTTCCTTGGGCACATCTTGAGAAGTAAAAGGGATAATTTAGAGAAGACCATAGAGCAGAGAAAACTTGAGGGCAGAAGATTACGTGGGAGAGCAGCAAACAGATTATTGTATCAAGCGAAGAAGATTTTACCAGCCTGCCTCTTCCCATCATATTGAGAAAGGCCGAAGATCGCTGTGGATGGAGACATCTGTCTGAAATTTCAACTACGTGAGAATGAATGAGGAAATGAGATCACTACACTCAGCAATGAGTAAAACGATTAGTGAGATAAGTGTAAGATGTTTAAATCATTAGCTACTTGGTAGCAGGTAAATCTTCAAGACTAAAATTTTGACTTGTTATTTTTATCTACATAAGTATATCAAATATTTCAGTTCGTAAAAGTCAGCCACTAAGTTCCAGGCTTGCATCCTACGTCCAGTAGTACCACATAGAAGGGATAGCAGAGGTGTTTGATTGCGTTGTTTCATGTTTGAATTAAGTACTGGCTGCTATACTGCCTTTTTATTTTTCAGAATGCCTATTGATGTGAAGGATTCAGCTTTTATTCACAGAAGTGATCTCATTTATGGGTTACAAAGAAGGATGACTGGACCAAAAGAAACCTCTCGAGATATATTTAGGCAAGTATGCCAGAATATACAGACCATAAATTAGGGAGACAAGAATTGTAAAGTTTGGCTACTGCCGCATTTTTGTCACCTTTGAGAAAATTTTAGACGTGACTGAATTAGAAGGGGGTTGTACTCCAAATCAAGAACAGAGGTTACAGGTCCATTTAACCACTATGCGGATACAGTGCGTTACCTGGTGGGTGTGGATGGAGGCCAGGAACATTGTTTAGAAAGTTATTGCAAAGTGGACTGTTTCAGACTTACAATAGGAAGATAAGTTAATCTTGTAATGAACCCAATCAGATAGATCGAAGTTGTTTTGGTTGGAGAGCTATCCCTGAAACTCTATTTTCGAAAATTAAAATCCATTGCAGGATTATTTGTGTGAATATACGGATTTGTCCTTGAATTCGACAGGCCAGATAGCTAGGTTTCTGTATTTTGCTGTTGAATTCGAGAAGAGAGAGCGGGCTAGGGAAATGAGAGATTTGGATGTGTTAAGAATGATGAAGTAAAAGTGGTTTGTTTGATGAGGTACTACACGCTGTACCAGAGAATCATATTTCAGAGCCTTTTTGGCTAGAATCTGCCATATAATTCCAGACAGAGCCCTGCAGGAGTCAGCATATAATCAGAATCGCCACGAACAGGGAACTCAGAAATCAGTGGTGAAGAACTTAGAATGAACTAAAAAGTGTGTGGAAACTTCGGATCTCTGGTACAGTGAAGAATAGTGATATGTCATATTTTACTTGTGTAGTAGACGAAGAGCAGTATTATGTAATACCGTTGTAACTCTAGCACCATTACATGAGGCAGTCTACCAAATTCAGGCTACTGAATTCGTGGATTCGTGATGGGATAGGCAGGCCATAAAGGAAGGTTGTTCTAATAATAAAAGTTTAGATGGGTGAATAAGAGGGCAGGTTTCCAGCAAAGAAAGAAATGAAAGACTATTTACATCAGAAATGTTTAAGAAAGAGCTATCCAAAAATAACTTGTGGAAACCCTGGGGAGTCAGGTCATGTAAACCAGAACTGTGGGTAGGAAAAAGCAGAATGCAGGATTTATGACAATTAGAGCCTACGAGTGGTAAATTAAGTAGCGTTATTAAAGATAGTGGAACACTGTTTTTGCCATTGTTTGTGCTTCATTAACCCTCTAACTGCTCTATGCATGTTTTTGTGTGCTGCTGCTATAGTCACCAAGAGCTCTGGACGCGTTTAAATGTGCCTTTGTTCCTTCTGTCGGATGCTGTATATAAGTTTGCGTGCCCCCACTTGCCAACGCCTTTATTCTACATAGGTGTTAATATAAGCAAGATGCTGCTCACGTCTCTGTATGCTTGGGACCCGTTAAAGCGTGAGACCTTCAGCGTCAGGTAGAGTGCCCAAGCAGTCGTACGTACACCCTGAGAGCTCAGAAACTTTACAACGTTCGGCCCGTGAGCGTTTGCTGCTGTGACTTTATTTATGCTGCTGTTTTCATCTTCGCTTTTGACTGAGAAAGTCGCAAGCTGTCGTGGTTGCACAGAGGAAGAAATCATGGACAAGTAGGTTAGAAAAAAGACATTTGTATCGTGCTACTGTCGGACTGGTTAAGTTCTGGGTTGTATTGTGTTTACGGGTGTAACCACGAAAATTGGTTTTCAAAATTTGGGGAAAGCGGCGAATTAGTGTCAACATTCATCAGATCGTATCTGAAACAGAGAAACACTGTTTACGTCGATAACTGGCACTCAGGAAAAGGCCTGTTCCTCAGGCTTCATAACATCGGAAAGACCACATGTGGTACTGTTTATGGTACTGTTTACAGGGACAAACGCAACATGAAAAATCTGTAAGACAAACGGAAAAGAGGAGAAATCCAGTTTATGTGCACTGATGTATTTCTGGCCGTGAAGTAGTGTGACAAAAGTGTAAATACTGACCAGTTATAATATTGCAGAAATGTTTCAGACAGAAAGACTGACAGAAAGGCTGGTAAACGAATTAAGGAACCTCATTGTGTTAAGGTCGTACATATCTCGAATTTATGGGTGGCTGATCTTGGTGACAGACTACATCTACATCTACATCTACATTTATACTCCGCAAGCCACCCAACGGTGTGTGGCGGAGGGCACTTTACGTGCCACTGTCACTACCTCCCTTTCCTGTTCCAGTCGCGTATGGTTCGCGGGAAGAACGACTGTCTGAAAGCCTCCGTGCGCGCTCTAATCTCTCTAATTTTACATTCGTGATCTCCTCGGGAGGTATAAGTAGGGGGAAGCACTATATTCGATACCTCATCCAGAAACGCACCCTCTCGAAACCTGGCGAGCAATCTACACCGCGATGCAGAGCGCCTCTCTTGCAGAGTCTGCCACTTGAGTTTATTAAACATCTCCGTAACGCTATCACGGTTACCAAATAACCCTGTGACGAAACGCGCCGCTCTTCTTTGGATCTTCTCTATCTCCTCCGTCAAACCGATCTGGTACGGATCCCACACTGATGAGCAATACTCAAGTATAGGTCGAACGAATGTTTTGTAAGCCACCTCCTTTGTTGATCGACTACATTTTCTAAGCACTCTCCCAATGAATCTCAACCTGGTACCCGCCTTACCAACAATTAATTTTATACGATCATTCCACTTCAAATCGTTCCGCACGCATACTCCCAGATATTTTACGGAAGTAACTGCTACCACCGTTTGTTCCGCTATCATATAATCATATAATAAAGGATCCTTCTTTCTATGTATTCGCAATACATTACATTTGTCTATGTTAAGGGACAGTTGCCACTCCCTGCACCAAGTGTCTATCCGCTGCAGATCTTCCTGCATTTCGCTACAATTTTCTAATGCTGCAACTTCTCTGTATACTACAGCATCATCCGCGAAAAGCCGCATGGAACTTCCGACACTATCTACTAGGTCATTTATATATATTGTGAAAAGCAATGGTCCCATAACACTCCCCTGTGGCACGCCAAAGGTTACTTTAACGTCTGTAGACGTCTCTCCATTGATAACAACATGCTGTGTTCTGTTTGCTAAATACTCTTCAATCCAGCCACACAGCTGGTCTGATATTCCGTAGGCTCTTACTTTGCTTATCAGGCGACAGTGCGGAACTGTATCGAACGCCTTCCGGAAGTCAAGAAAAATAGCATCTACCTGGGAGCCTGTATCTAATATTTTCTGGGTCTCATGAACAAATAAAGCGAGTTGGGTCTCACACGATCGCTGTTTCCGGAATCCATGTTGATTCCTACATAGTAGATTCAGGGTTTCCAAAAACGACATGATACTCGAGCAAAAAACATGTTCTAAAATTCTACAACAGATCGACGTCAGAGATATAGGTCTATAGTTTTGCGCATCTGCTCGACGACCCTTCTTGAAGACTGGGACTACTTGTGCTCTTTTCCAATCATTTGGAACCCTCCGTTCCTCTAGAGACTTGCGGTACACGGCTGTTAGAAGGGGGGCAAGTTCTTTCGCGTACTCTGTGTACAATCGAATTGGTATCCCGTCAGGTCCAGTGGACTTTCCTCTATTGAGTGATTCCAGTTGCTTTTCTATTCCTTGGACACTTATTTCGATGTCAGCCATTTTTTCGTTTGTGCGAGGATTTAGAGAAGGAACTGCAGTGCGGTCTTCCTCTGTGAAACAGCTTTGGAAAAAGGTGTTTAATATTTCAGCTTTACGCGTGTCATCCTCTGTTTCAATGCCATCATCATCCCGGAGTGTCTGGATATGCTGTTTCGAGCCACTTACTGATTTAACGTAAGACCAGAACTTCCTAGGATTTTCTGTCAAGTCGGTACATAGAATTTTGCTTTCGAATTCACTGAACGCTTCACGCATAGCCCTCCTTACGCTAACTTTGACATCGTTTAGCTTCTGTTTGTCTGAGAGGTTTTGGCTGCGTTTAAACTTAGAGTGAAGCTCTCTTTGCTTTCGCAGTAGTTTCCTAACTTTGTTGTTGTACCACGGTGGGTTTTTCCCTTCCCTCACAGTTTTACTCGGCACGTACCTGTCTAAAACGCATTTTACGATTGCCTTGAACTTTTTCCATAAACACTCAACATTGTCAGTGTCGGAACAGAAATTTTCGTTTTGATCTGTTAGGTAGTCTGAAATCTGCCTTCTATTACTCTTGCTAAACAGATAAACCTTCCTCCCTTTTTTTATATTCCTATTGACTTCCATGTTCAGGGATGCTGCAACGGCCTTATGATCACTGATTCCCTGTTCTGCACTTAAAGAGTCGAAAAGTTCGGGTCTGTTTGTTATCAGTAGGTCCAAAACTACTGAGCAGAGTCATATCAGTACGGAAGAGCGTGAAGTCGTATATAAAGTTATTTTTCTACTTACTCAATCTACGTTTCTTAGAGAGTTCACAGGGCGAAAAATGTCAGCAGCAGTGTTTCATCTGCTTTTGGTAAGAGAAATGTTCAAGCTTTTGCCACAGAGCAGAGAAAAAGTGGCAGAGGAAGGCACTTTGATGACGAGAATTCTCTACGATTCTGGGCCTAGGTGAACTCGCAAAGAAAAGTACACCAATGATTAGATGCGATGTTTGCTAAATAAACAAAGTTTGTCGAGGAACCATGTACAAATGTACAAAATGTACAATATGCCATGACACAATTAAATTACAGTGTTTTTACAAATAGGGCAACATATTTCAGTACATACCCTGTGACATCATACACTCATAGAAGTAATCATGGATGCCGTAAATTTCATAAAATCACACTAATCAAACCACACGTGGCATTTTAAAAGTAACTCTAATTAATATTAACTGTCACTTTGCAGAAGATGGCAAGATGTTATTCATTTACACACACAGTGAAGTATTTGTTTCCATTTCTTAAGTGGGATAACTCTGGTGCTGTGGCTGTTCTTTCTACGGTGTATAAATCCTGAATGCCAGAACATATATAATAGGATTAGTAATAAAATTAAGTTATTGTTGTAATTAAAACCAATGTCCACACCGTGGCCTCAGACAAACGTTTTCTTGAGTGATACATGTCATACATAACTAAAGGGAGGGGGAGTAGACGAACATTGATTATTAATAACCCCGGGCGAGTGGTGTGAGGTGACATTGAACTTACCACATGGATGTGTGTATGAGACAGGCAAAATACCCTCAGACTTCAAGGAGAATGTGGTAATTCCAAATCGAATGAAAGCAGTTGCTCAGTGTGAAAATTAGTGAACTAGCAGTTTCATAAGCCACTAGAACGAATTCCTTAGAGGAACTGAAAACCTGATGGAAGCAGACACCGGGTAAGATCAGTGTGTATTCCAGAGAAATGTAGGAACACTCAAGGCAGTACTGACCCTACGACTTATCTTAGAAGACAGATTAAGGAAAGGTAAACCTACATATAGACTTTGCAGACTTAGAGAAAGCTTTTGAAGCTTTTGAAATTGTTGACTGGACTACTCTCTTTGAAATTATGAAGGTAGCAGGGGTATGATACAGGCTATTTACAACAAGGCTGCAGAAATAAAAGTCGACGGGTATGAAAGGGAAGCAGTGTTTGCGAAGGGGGTGAGGCTGTTGTAGCCTATCCCCGATGTTATTCAGTCTATATACTGAACAAGCAGTAAAGGAATCCAAAGAAAAATTTGGAGTATTAAATTTCAGGGAGAAGAAAGAAAAACACAGAGGTTTGCCGATGACATTCTAATTACGTCAGAGACAGCAAAGGAATGGAGGAGCAGTTGAACGGGATGGACAGCGTGTTGAAAGTAGGGTATTAGATGAACATTAAAAAAATCATCGAATGTAGTCGAATGAAGTCAGATGATAATAAGAGAATCAGATTTGAAAACGAGATACTTGAAGTAGTAGATGAGTTTTACTATTTAGGCAGCAAAGTAAGTAATAATGGCCGAAGTGGAGAGGATATAAAATGTACATTGGAAATGGCAAGAAAATAATTTCTGAAAAAGAGAAGTCTGTTAACATCGAGTATAGATTCAAGTGTCAGGAAGACATTTCTGAAAGTACAGTATTTGTTTGGAACGCAGCCAAGTATGGAAGTGAAAAGTGGGTGATAAACAGTTTAGACAAAAACAGAATAGAAGCTGTCGAAATGTGGTGCTGCGGAAGAATGCTGAAAATTAGATGGATCGATCATGTAACTAATGAGGAAGTACTGAATAGAATTAGGAGACAATAAATTTTCTGGCACAACTTGGCCAAAAGAAGGGATCGGCTGATAGGACACACTGCGAGACGTCAATGGATCACTAGTTAAGTATCTCACGGATGTGTGTGTGTGGAGGGGGGGGGGAGGGGGTGAAAATCGTAGAGGGAGAGAGAGAGCAAGAGATGAATGTGGTAAGCAGATTCAGAAAGACGTAGGTTGCAGTGGTTATTCGGAAATGAAGAGACTCGCACAGGACAGAGGAGTATGGAGCGTAGCGTGAAACCTGTGTTTGGACTGAAGACAACAACAACAACAACAAGTAGAGTCAATTGTCATATATAGATTAATACTTTTTACTCCCATCTGAAGTTTTAATGTTACGATTATTTTTTCAAATAGTGGATTGGCACACTGATCAGGATGAAATGGGACTAGTAGAAAACACTTCCATTTTAACCTATTTTATTTTGAAAATATTGATTTCTAAGAAGTTCAAGTAAGAATTAGATTTTAAACATAAACTGCAGCCTATGAAACATTATTGATGCACAAACCTTTGATAATACTAGCTGTGTCAAGACTCTGTCAAGACCTTGATGAACATGCAATACCATCAGCTTTAAACATATTTTTTTTCTCTGCACTGCCATTTCTGAATGAGGTCATGTCCCAGTCGTCAACATCTGGTTTTAGAACTTACCGTCCGAAGTGGCTGACTATTTTATAGCAAATTTAATAGCAACAAAGAAATCCACATAATTATATTTCTTTTAGTCACCCATCTTCCTTTTGGTTTGAGTCATCAGTCTTCTGACTGGTTTGATGCGGTCTGACACGAATCGCTCTCCTGTGCCAACCACTTCATCTGATAGCAGCACTTCCATCCTAACGTCCTTAATTATTTGTTGTACGTATTCCAGTATCTGTCTTCCTCTACAGCTTTTGCCCTCTCCAGCTCCTTCTAGTACCATGGAAGTCACTCCCTTGTGTCTTAACAGATGTCGTATCATCCTGTCCCTTCTCCTTGTCATTGTTTTCCACATATTCCTTTCCTCTCCGATTCTGCGCAGAGCCGCCTCGTTCGTTACTTTATCAGTCTAACTAATTCTCAACTTTAGTCGGTAGCACCATACCTCAAATGCTTCGATTCCCTGCTGTTCCGGTTTTTCCACAGTCCATATTTCACTGCCGTACAATGCTGTGCTCCAAACGTACATACTCAGAAATTTATTCCTCAAATTAAGGTCTATGTTTGATACTAGTAGACTTTCTCGGTCAGGAATGCCCTTTTCGCCAGTGCTTTTGATCTCCTCCTGGCTCGGTCCGCCATTGGTTATTTGGCTGCCTAGGTAGCAGAATTCCTTAACTTCATCTACTTGATGACCATTAACCCTGATGTCCAATCTCCTATTGACCTAATTCTTTACCGTGTATTCAGGAATCACTGACTCAATTTTCCCTCAAACAAATTTAAACTCAAAACCATTTCTGGTGATGGAATGTTCTTTACAAATTATTGTGTAGGGGGATAGAATTTCCGCAAAGTTTACAGAGTTAATACGAGTTTCTGGATGGATACCGTGATAGGCTGTATTAAACAAAAGCATAAGCTCCTCAACTTGATTCCAAGATAATGTCATCGCAACTGTTGGGCAGCTTCATAAACTAACACAGCATTTGTAGCCAGCTATTTTTCATACAAAATCGCACGCAACGGCGTTTGTTTAAGCATACCACCCAACTCTTTCAACAATGCCTCTGCCAGGAATTTGCTATGATGATGTATTAGGCAAATACTATATAGAACGTTAACGTTTTATCCTCACTAGTCCTATTCGTTGAGCAAGCAAGAAATATAGAATCATAATAAATATCAAATGTTTACTTAAAAGATACGTAAATTTTCTGTTCCTCTCATTTATGAATGTCATTTCTGAAGCTTACTACAATAGTATCTTGAATTTGATTCACAGTGTGGAATAACGAACCTTTTTCATAGTGTCATGAAACTAACCATGTAACCTGTTATTGGCAAGTTGTAAGAATCAATTGCGACGTTAATGTTCTAAGTTGCTGATTATTTGCACATTATTTAATTTTCCTGGTATTTATTACTTATAAAATATGTCTGCACTGAAACTATTATAAGCAATTTTTGAAATAATAATTAGTCTCTGTTTTACTGTGACAGAATGGGAGAATATTTCTTGCTCGCACCTTAAAGCATGTATGGATTATTGCACAACAATTAAATTTTACATTTTAGGAATAGAAGTTATAAAGAATTTTGAAAATAAAAGTTGTTGTTGTTATGTTCTTCAGTTCGGAAACTGGTTTGATGCAGCTCTCCATGCCACTCTATCTTCTGCAGACTTTTACATCTCCGAGTAACTACTGCAACCTACACCCTCCTCTTTCTGCTTACTGTGTTCATCTCTTGGTCTCTCTCTACAATTTTTAAAACCCCACTGCCCCATCTGTCCCTCCAATACTATAGTGTTGATCACATCATGTCTCAGAATGTGTACTACCAATTGATCCCTTCTTCCAGTAAGGTTGTGGCATAAATTTTCCCCCTTATTCTGTTCAGTACTTTCGCATTAGTTACGTGCGCTACCCATCAAATGTTCAGTACTCTTCTGTTGCACGACAGCTCAGAAGCTTCTGTTCTCTTCTTGTTTGTCGTCCATGTTTCACTTCTGTACATTGTTACACTCCATACAATACCTTCAAAATGAGATTTCCTAGCACTCATGTCTACATTCTCCTTCAGAAACTCGTTTCTTAGCATTTCGAGTCTACATTTTATACCTTCCTCGCTTTTGGCACCATCAGATATTTTGATTCCCAAATAACGAAACTCATCTACTAAAAAGTATCTCGTTTCCTAATCTAATGCTCTCAGTATCACCTGACTTAATTCGACTACATTCCATTGTCCTTGTTTTGCTTTTGTTGACGTTCATCTCATACACTTCTTTGAAGACTTCGTCCATTCTGTTCAACTGCTCTTCGAAGTCCTTTGCTGTCTCTGACAGAACAACTATCTATTCGGCAAACCTCAATGTTTTTGCTTCTTCTCCCTGAACTTTAATTTCTATTCCAATTTTTTCTTTGGTTTCCTTTACTGCTTGTTCGATATACAAACTGAATATTGTAGGGATAGGCTACAACTCGGTCTCCCTCCCTTCTCACGCACTGCTTCTCTTTCATGCCCATGGAATCTTATAACTGCCATCTGATTTCTGTACAAGTTATAATCAACTTTTCGCTCACTGAATTTTACCCCTGCTCTCTTAGAGTTTCAAAGATAGTACTCCAGAGGTTTCAATAGCTTCCTATAAGGCTACAAATGCTATAAACGTAAATTTTACTTTCCATAACTTAACTTGTAAGATAAGTCACAGGGTCGGCATTGCCTCGCTTGTTCCTAAATTTCTCCGGCTTCCAAAATGAAGTTTCCCTAGGTTGGATTCTACCAGATTCTTGATTCTCCGGTAAAGACGTCGTGTTAGTATTTTGCAGCCATGACTTATTAAACAGATTGTTCGGCAATATTCACATCTGTCAGCACCTGCTTCCTTTGGAGATGGAATAGAGAAAAATAATTACCACATGACTTAGCACACTTGTCTTCTGGAAGTGTTGTTCTTAGTATCAGATATGTAGGTTGACATTCACTGTTAGAAACAAAATTAACTACGCTGACTATACAAGGAACAACAAAGCTAAACACATTACGAAGTGCACGCTAGTGAACGCGTAATAGCCCTGTGTAAACTGACAGAGTTCTAAATGACGAAGCAATTTGTAATCTGAATGGTACTGAGAAACGGGGCTCCAGTCAATAAAGCGCCAAAGAGGGGCGATTGAGCAATAATTTTCTTGCTGGCCAGTGTTCTAGATGGTAATGCCAGCGAGTGTCGGCGGACGAACAGTGAAACGCCTGCACGCGAGGACTTGGAGGAATTCTGCTAGTTGTTAACTGTGGAACACGGAAAGATATCCTGACCGGTGCTAGATTTTGAACTATTTTCGATTTTCGGTGGATCTGAATTATTTCTTACAGATGTCGGAGTTATCCAAGCACCTAATGTCTTTGATTGCTTGTAGGCAGCTCTGGACTTTGAAGCATTTCCGAGGAAGTTCGGAGTTGGATGATGTATGTAGACTGGAATATGGCAGCTAAAAGAACATTCGTACGTTGATCAATAGTCACTTGAGTGCTTGCGACTCGCACTGCATTATTGTGTTGGGGAACTAAGAAATGCAATGGTTTTGATTAACTGTTCTTTTAAAGATTGCTGTCAGTATATTTTTAATTAAGAAAATCGTCGTTATTGTGGTACTTGATTACTTTGCTAGATTTTGGTGGTGCATGAATTTAATGGGACATACCTCCTCATTGGTCCGGCAGACACTCGAAACAGTTGCTGTAGAGCCGTAATTTTTATGAAGTCCCCAGGGAGGGATAACGGTCGCAGTTCGTTCTCAAATTTTCTGCTGCAGATCCTGCGGCGAGGTATTATCTCCCTCAACTTCCTGAGCTCTAATTTTATTGCGCTAACTTCTGCTTGCACCGCGAGCAGTTCGCTACTCACGTGGCAATGATCCTTAGATAGGTCGTTGTTTCAGACTCGCCAATTTATAACTTAATTTTCCTTCAACAAAGGATTCAGTGACCTGAGTTTGTTGAGAAAATGTCTTCGAGTGACTCTGTTTAAAACTCCTTGCTGTTCCCCCTTTCACCTTATAGCAACCTGACGGCTTTGCCTTTCGACCCAGTTATTGAACTCTTTCTCCAAAATATCCGTGAATGTTTCATTTTGCGGCTCGGTCCATTTTATTTACTATTAACGAAGATTTATTCCTATACTTTGAACTACTAATTTAACGTTGCGGTTTGGTTTGAAGACCAGGATTCTACCTCTGTTTAATAGCTGTTGCTCAGTGGCTAGAACTTTTTGACAAGCACATGAAATGTATTCGCATTTGCGAATATGGGCCACAATCAGCTGCATAATGGAATGACGACGACGAGAATGTATGCCGGACCTGGAGTCGAACCCGGATTTCCCGTTTTCATGAGCGGTCGTCTTACTGTTGGGCTACCTGAGCGTGACTCGCGGCCAGGCCAGAACTTCCATATGCCGTCATCAACGTGTCTGTAGCCTCTACCTGGCAAAAGGAAGTCCGACTATGTACGAGGGTTGGAATTTAAATAGTGGCAACTACGTATTCACAATAGAAACAATAGAGTTACATGTGGGCACCTGTTACTGTCCTTCAATGTAGTCACCAGGGTTGTGTAGAATCCGTTGCCAGCGTTGTGGAAGGCGTAGTATACACTCAGCAGAGCCTGTTCTGTTGATGGTGCGAATGGAGCGGTCTACTGCCTGTCGAATCTCTGGAACAATTCTGAAGCGAATGCCACAAAATGGTTCCTTCATCTTCGGAAGCAAATCAAAGTCACAAGGATTTAAGTCCGAGGAATATGGTGGATGGTACAGTACTTCCCAATCCCATCGACCGAACAGAGCAACCACAGCCTGCGCTGCATGCCCCCGCGCATTGTCGTGCAAAATGATGGGTAGGTTGCGCAGAAAGTGTCTCTGTTTCTTTAGCAAAGCTGGTCGCAGTTAATGCTCCAAAAACGAACAGTAATACTGTGCGTTGATGGTCTGCCGGGGAGGAACGTAATGCGTAACGATAACATCACAGTCGTACAAGAGAATCACCATAAGTTTCACCATACTGGGGCTCTGACGCACTTTCGACCCTCGCGGCGACCCATAATGACGCCAGTCGTTGGATTGGCATTTCAGTTTTGGCTCGTACGGTGTGGCCCATGTCTCATCCAGTGTTACTATACGGCGTAAGAAAGCCTCTCCTTCGGGCTCATAGCGCTCCAAGTGTGTCTGAGCAGCGTCGTAACGCATCCATTTCTGCATTTCCGTCAAGTCATGCGGAACCCATCGTGGTGCACTTTTTCATATGCCCAGACGTTCCTCCAGGATGTGAAGCACATTCGTATGCGCTAATACGTTTTCGTGGGTGAGCTCACAAATCGTATGGCGTCCATCACTGTCCACTAACGCAGCAACAGCATGCACTTCTTCTTGAGAGAGTCTAGGACGACCTGCCCGATGCTTTTACCCAACGTGCCACTATTCGGTACGGAAATGCTGATTCCCCGCACGCCTCTTGAAGACCTTGATGACACTGTCGTGCTGTACGACCTCTGGCACATTCAATCTTGATCCAACTCCGTTGTTCCTGTTTCGAAACCACAGTGACATTGTTATGTTAGACCGCTCGCTCACAGGTGACTGTGTTTCCATCGATTGTGCGCACCCCGGTGACGTGGGACAAGTGAGTCCATTTACTAAGAAGTAAGGTAGGTATGTCAACATCGTGTGCTATCATCAACAATAGTTGATTCCATTGCATAGTGTCTCTACAGCAGTGCTGCCACTATTTAAGTTCCAACCTAAGTATAATTGTAATTATTTGTAGAAATAACTAATCACACCACATGATGAAAATGTTTTACCGTTACATAGCGATCTGCGAGAGAGTACTTTCAGAACTGCAGCGTGTATTCTCTCATGGTGAAAAGATCGAACGTTATTGTGGCTCTGTAATTAAGTGCGTTTTAAATCAAGTGGAACCTGCTTTATTTGGTGATGTTGCCTGTGTGTTTGGTCGATAACAAATTTCCGATTACTTATGCAAAGAAGTTTTGTCTATATTAACGGTCTCAGATAATACATGTATGAAACTACCATGGATGCTGGTAAAATGTAGTGGTAGGAAAATTTACTACTTTGGTTGAAAGTGATACTCATTTAATAAAGACAAGATACTGAAAAGGTTTGTGATGAATGGTAGCTAGCTCTAAATGTATAATAATGTAAGTTAATTCATATGAGTGAGTAAAACAAACCTGTAAAGTTTAAATCCATCATTAGTTGTGTTCTGCTTGACACAGTGATGTTTATCTGGGCATAATGTTGTAAAGCAGTATGAAATGGAATGAGAATGTAATCTTTGTAGAAGGGAAGGCAAATGGTCAGCTTTGGTTTATTGGGAGAATTTTGGAAAAAGGGTGGTTCATCTGTAAAGTAGACTGCATGTAGAACACTAATGCGACCTATTTTTGAGTATTGCTCAAGTTTTTGTGTTCCACTTCAGACCTGATTAAAATAAGACATCAAAACAATTCAGAGTCAGGCTGCTAGATTTGTTACCTGCATGTTTGAACAGCATGCTTGTATTACAGAGATGCTTCAGGAACTCAAATGGGAATCACTGGGTGGAAGATGACATTCTTTCTGAGAAATGTTAGTGAGAAAATTTAGAGAAATGGCATTTGAAGCTGACTGCAAAATGATTCTACTGCTGCCAACATACATTTCACCTAAAGACCTGAAAGATAGATTGGTGCTCATATGGAGGCTTACAGACAGCTGTTTCTCCCTCTCTCTCTTTGCAAACAGAATAGAAAAGGAAATGATTAGTAGTGGTACAGGGTAACATCCACCTCACACTTTATGGTGGCTTGCAGAGTATATATGTAGATGTAGATCTTGTTCCATGCAGTCACCATTGGCATGGTGCAAAAAAAGTTTGACAGACTATAGTTCATCATACTGTAGAATTATGCACAAATTTTCATTTCACGACTAGCTGCACTTAACGGAATGTTATGACTACTTCAAACAATGCTAAAAGTATAACATTGAAACCGCAGTTTTTTAGGAAAGATGCAATGTATTTAAATGAATATTTACCTTAGAGGTAAGACAGTCTGAAAATCACTGCTGTCTAATTGCATGTAACATCAGAAAGAATAATTATTAATTCCAATCACCGCATTAAACAAGATAAACCCATATCAGTAATAAAATAATGAAGGGAAGATATGAGGAGTGTAATTTTAAATACTGGCTACTATTTGTTTGCAACTTACACAAAATGGATAGATGTGTGAACGTTTTTCAGTTCTTCATTGTGGTCACTAGCACTGTGCATAGCCTGATGCGAGGTGTGTGGAAGTCGTAAGATACACTTAACAGCACCAGTTTTGTTAACAGTTTGAGTGGAGTGGTCTATTGCCTGACGAATCTCTGTAACACTTCAGAAGCAAACTGCAGGAATGCTGTCTTCAGCATAGGAATGAACTGGAAGTTACAAGCACTTACATCCACTGAGTGTGGTGTGTGGTAGAGCACTTTCCAACTCAATTGATCGAACAGATCAGTTACAAGTTACCCCATATGCTCCCCAGCATTGCCCTACATTGATCCAAATGAGCAGGACCTGCAGAAAGAGTCACCACCTCTTTCTCTGAGCTGCTGATTTCTGGATCACAGCCTGTGACCAGCATAGCGACAGAAATGGCGACCCTTTCTGCAGGAGGCACCCATCATTTCGAAGGAGTATGCTGGGGCGCATATGGCGGAAGCTGTGACTGAGTTGTTGAGTCGATTGCACTTGGAACTGCCGCACCACCGACCACACTCCCCGGACTTAAGCCATAGTGACTTCTACTTCATTCCTAAATTTGTGCTTACGTAAAGTGTCGCCAGCACACCATGCACCATAGAGGTTGCAAGAAGATCGACAGAGGCCAAAAACAGACTCGTAGGAAACGCGCCGCCAATGCTCTCCCGGCTGCCAGTATTTAAGATCGCCGCTGCGGACTGGAGGGCGAGTCTGACGCAGTCTGTAGCACAGAGTGCGTTCCAGTGTCATCAGTCGCAGCCCAGCGGGAATCGCAGTAGCAGTTTGCTCTGCGGATAACAAAGACACAGGCAGCACATGGCAACGATAATTGTGAACATAGCTGACTTTGTACTTCAGCAACACGTGAGGTATACAGAAGAGCTTGTACCACAATGAATGTCTTGAGTTAAGTAAATTTTCCATTCATATGAATGAAGCACCCAGTTAACCTATGCGTGCAGTTTGTGTTATAGAAAGAGGACACTGGCCACAAACAACATCCTCTCCTTGCTCCTGTGGTACAGCTCTACAGAGACAACGAGACAACATAAAAAAATTGAAGGAAGCACTTGGTGCCATTAGCTTCAGAACTGCTACACAGAATCTTATGGCAATACACCGTTGCACTCGAACTATCAATACGACTGCGGCTGCCAATAGTATCCTAAGACTTCCACATTGCTCGGAAAATATTACCCACAGCGCTGGTGACTACAGTGAACGACAGCAAACCTTTGAAACATCTTTCCATTTTGTACACGGGGTGTATCCGTAAGAGTGTGCAAAAATTTAACAGGACATAGAGGATGCTGCACTGAAGAATTTGAGGTAGGAACCTGGGTGCGGGGAAGCCAGCTTAAGGAGATAACAGGAATAAAATCACATTACTAAGTATTTTTTTATTTACAGTTAACTGAAAATATCATAATGGACGCAAATAATGTACCATTTGTGCTGTATCTTACAAAATGTGCTGAAACTGACAGCCATCAATCTCAATCCAAGCGTAATATTGGCAAACAAGATTCTGAGCCACACTGACAAATACCCCTGGTGTGTTTCTAATCACATCACAGCCAGCTACAATCCTGGCAACTAATACCATCTCCGTGTCCACTGGGATCTCATATACCTGTGACTTTAGACACACCCATAGGAAATAATCAACTGGATTCATGTCGCGTGACGCCGCTGGTCGTGGAATAGGACCTCCCCTTCCAATCCAGCGACCAGGAAATACAGCATTGAGATGGATGCGGACATCTACACCGAAGCGAGGCGGTGCACCGTCATGCTGTATCCACATCCTCTCACGAACAGCCAAGGGGACACTGTAAATACGATACAACAGAGCCATCTCAAGGATAAGTAAAGTAAACAAATCTTGCATCATAACTTCCCAGTAATCAAGCTTATTCTCCTTGTTTCCTCGCAGGAAATAAAGAATGCACATGTAAATAAACAGCACAGTACGAGGAAACTTGTACGCATGTTAGTTGTGAATAAGATGGAAAACTGTAATGCTAGAGAAACTATACGTTAAGTACGTGTTAGATATGTGTTACGCGCCGAGCAGCGCGTGACCTTGATTGGGACTTAGAATTTTTCGCTGCCTCTGCTACAGCGTCCTACATATTTACGTAGCCCCCAGGTTCCCTACCGCACGCTGTTCAGTGGAGCATTATCTATACTGTTATATTTTTGCACGCTCTTACGGGAACACATTGTATGTCGCAAACAAATAGTTGCCAGACGTAACTGTATTGGTGGTTTCGGGGAACAGGAGGTAGAGAAGGAATCTGCAGAACGTAACGTACTTACGCCACGAACTCAGACATTCTGAAGTTGACGAATTTATTCAATCCACACCACACTAAGTAATCAGAACTATAACGTGACATAACACACAATAGTTTTGATACAAATTATTTTTTAACCAAGAAAATATATACTGTCGACATAAGCATAACCCGCATTCGGATACCCATAACTCAGCTCTAATAAGGCTTTTAAGTATGAAAAATAACTTTGGAAGAATGAAAGATAAGTGGGAAGAGAATCGCTAGCTACTACTCACTCATGGCTGGTTCTACTTCGATTGCGACCAGGAAAAAGGAATTGACCCAGCAGTATTACAAAAATCTCGCACGACCCAAATACTTTCCATAGAATGGGACTGCTCCGGTGTAACGACAAGCGACGGCACGAAGATGAAGAACGCAAGAGCAGAGGAGGTTGTGAGACGACGTCAGCCAGTAGGACTGCACCACTACAGGAGCGGCATCTAGCCGAAGAGAAAATAAGAACCGCTACTGCCAGCTTCCGTGGTCTTGAGTAGCGTTCTTGCTTCCCGCGCACTGGGTCCAGGGTTCGATTCCCCGCGGGGTCAGGGATTTTCCCTGCCTCGAGATGACTGGCTGCTGCGTCGTCTTCATCATGATTCGTCCCCATTGCGGTCGGAGGAAGGCCATGGCAAACCACTTCCGCTAGGACCTTGCCTAGTACGGCGGTGCGGGTCTCCCGCATCGTCCCCTACGCTCCTCGGAGTATGGGACCTCGTCATCATCACCGCCAGCTTCGGCCTGACAGTAGAAGACGGACACTAGTATACCCGGACTAGAAGGGAGCACTAGAAGAGATGTTGCTTGTGATCCATATCCATTACTTGCATGGACATTCTATATAGCGAAATACATCGATTATTTGCGTGTCTCCAATACCTTACGACATGACATTGTAAACCAAAGTTAAATATTGTCAATCTACTTTATTGTAATACATACCATTAATGTGATTTGCTTGAATTGTTGTATAGCTATCCGAGAAAGCAGCATCCTTTAGGCACCCTGTACGAGACGGGTGGGCAGGACCCCACAAGGACAATGTTGCGTGCCCAGGCCTTCGTCGCCGGCGATCACAACAAACACTCTCCTCCATGCTACAAAGTTACGACTATCGAACCGGGAAATGATGAGGAACCCAAAAACTGAAATAGCAGAACAAATGCCGACACGGACACCTTTCGACCTGATCTTTGTATTGTCTTAGTCTGACACTCGACCACTTTTATACCGACCCGCTCACCCGACAGAACTGTGGAAACGATAATTTATTGTTCAGAATAATAATTCGAGCGTACACAGGCGTAGTACGCCACTACAAGAAATTGGCCGTTACAAACTGATTCAGAAACCGCAAGAGCATAATATACTGACGAAATCCTTTTCGCCAGTATCTTTAGGTTTTCATTTTATTACGAGTTAACCTGGAACAATTTCTGTGTACGAGTAAATCAAGAAACATCGTTCAATATCGGGTAGCTTAATGAGCCAAAGCATCTGTTAAGACGCTGATCTCGTATTTGGAAGGATGGAGTTGCTCTGTCCGCCCATCCAGATTTGGGTTTTCCATGGTTTTCCATGGCTTTTCCTGAATTCAGGGAAACTGCAAAACCGTCAAACTTGCACAGAAGTTTTTTTTTTCATTTAAATGGTGATCAGTTTCTCACTTTAGTGTATTATTATGCCATCCATGTATGTTCTACCATAACAGAACGTTGTTTTGCTTCACACAGCACTGGACTGTCGTACGCAAATAGTATCTTGCATTTAACCACTTATGAGTGGCAGTAGCATGGCTAGCGTACACACATTATGGTGTTATGTGGACGGCTTTAAAATGGACAGAAGTCCGAAGCTCGTAGCTATTTAAATAGCAACACAGCTGTGCAAGTTTGGCGGTTCTGTAATTTCACTGAACCGTGGCAAGTTGCTGTCTATTGTCGTCCAGCAAGCTGGAAGTGAGTTAAAATAGGGAAATCCCGCGATGGATCCTAAAGGCCACGGACAATTACTTGCCCCATCATCATAGGCCATCTGTTGTATGCCCATAAAGCATGTTACTTATTCCGTGTGACTTATACTATGAGCTCTAGTTTCGTATTGTATTACATTGACAGCTCCGGTATCATTGTGAGATGATCCTTCGATGAGTAAACATAAATTAAATAAATTAAATTAAATTACACAATTTTATTAAGACGATACATGTTGGACACTACTGATGTCAGTCGGCAGGAAATAAATCAAGTTCACGGTTTTCCATATGTAATTGCACTCCTTGTCGTCGGTCGGTTTTTCGGAACAGTTGCTCCCAGAAGGTGCGAATCCATCCGGTCGTGAGTGACGTCAGAGAATCGGAGGCTGCTTGCTAGCCTAACATCCGGTTCCCCCTCCCGTAGCTGTGACGTATATAGCGAGCGCCGCCGCTGATGAGTCGCCACAGTGGCAACTCGACATCCAGCATGGACGGCCTCTGGGTGCTGCTGCACGTGTCTGCCTTCTCACTGCTACTGCTGCTGGTCGCCACGGTCCCCGCCAGTGAGTATACACACACATACACACACACACACACACACACACACAGGCAATTCACCATCTGATTGTTCCAGCGGTGATTATTAACTACCCTACAAAAAGTATACAGGGCATCCAGTTTCAAAACGCTGTACAAAGAGAACTACTACTCAGAATGATATCAAATTCGAACAGCATATTACTGACGCACAGGGGAAACGCCATGGAAGAAAAAAAAATTTGCGAAAATTTGGTCAATGGTTTGTTCTGGTGGCGGCTCCGTTATGCTCGGGGGAACATTGACGTGGGCCTCCATGGGTCCAGTGGAGCTCATGCAAAGCACCATCACGGTGAATGCAGACCACATTCATCGCTTCATGACGCTCATGTTTCCCGACCGCAGTCGCATTTTTCAGCAGGATAATGTGCCATGTCACATGGTTCAAATGGCTCTGAGCACTATGGGACTTAACATCTGAGGTCATCAGTCCCCTAGAACTTAGAACTACTTAAACCTAACTAACACATCACACACACATCCATGCCAGAGGCAGGATTTGAACCTGCGACCGTAGAAGGCGCGCGGTTCCAGCTGAAGCGCCTAGAACCCCTCGGCCCTTTGACCTATGGCAGCGCCATCTAGTGGGCCAACCATAGCGCCATCTGGTTTCCCTCTTCAAGCTAGAGGAGTTTCGTTGTTTGTAGTTTTTTCGTTTGACGCTTATTTCGTGAGATATTTGGTCCGGTCACGATCAATGGACCGCCCTGTATTCATAATATCCAAATTTCACGTCCGTCTGCAGCTGCTGGTGTAGGACGCATACGCTCCTCTCTAATTAGTGCAAGAAAATAAAAAAAAAACAGTGGCCTCACTTTGTAACTGTAACAGTGTAGCTGATCCTCATTCCTTTCCCCCATCCGCTCCTATTCGTCCAACATATCCGCATCCTCTACACCTCCCGCCACCTTGATCCCCCTCACCCCCTGGTTGCTCCTCTCCTCTCCCACCCCCGCTTCCTGCCACGCCTGCACCGTTGTGTCCCCCCTATCCTCCATCTCTACACCCTTCATCCCCTTTCCCAAGGTGGCTTCCATCAACTGCCCCTCCTGGATGATGCCTTCTCTCCCTCTGTTTATCCCTCCTATCAGATCCTCACTCCCCATCCTTTCCTCTCTCCTTTTCTCGGGCTCCCTCTCCCCCCCCCTTCCATCCTCTTTTTCCCCACCTCCCCTCTCTCTGCCCCCTTCTCTCCCCCGAGTCCTTTTGCATTTCCCTCCTCTGTCTCTTCTCATTCCCTCTCACATCTGCCCTGCCCCTCTCCCCCCTTATCTCCCTCCTTGGTTCCCCCCCTTTTCGTTTTTTCCTCTACTCCCTCCTTGTTTTTCCCCCTCCTCCAGCCCCCCCCCCCCCCCCCAATCTGGCTCGGGATTGTCATCTTTGTGCCGCCATTTTCGTGCAGTGTTTTACAGTGAGTGTTTTACAGTGAGTGTTCCGTATTGTGTCTTTTGGGAAGTGTTGCGAACGGCCATCGTACTGTCGCTGGGTGTGATTTTTTATCTCTTGCAAACAGAAAACAGACTGTCGCCATGATTTTTAATTGTGTGTCTACTATGTTACTTGTCTGATTCCTGTGTATTTTATTAACATTGCCAAACCCTGTTTGCTTTCTATTTTACCTTTCCGCGTTTTTCCGCCATTTTTACACTTTAAGTCACAGTTTTATCGCCTGTTTTTCTTGTTGCTTTCTTCTTCCGTTTTTAAAAAAGTGTGTAGGCTGTAGAGCAGCAATAAAGAAGAAAAAAACAGATGAATCCAACGATGTAAAGGCAGTAGTTACTATGAAACTTTTTATCGGGTTGCAGAGAGTGAAATGGTATTAAATATGTCTCTTTTCAGTCATTACACCCTGATATTAGTGCATCCGTCATTCGTTCCCGCGCACACCTTTATGCTGCATAGTTCCAGGACAGGTGGACACGAACTATCATTTGCTTTACTTAGTGTGTCACTGCCTGGTACTTACTTAACCACTATCTCAGCACGACTCACGACCTGTCCTCACAGGATTACTTCCACCAGTACCTAGGTATGCAGCATAACTTCTGTGAAGTTTGGCAGGTAGGAGACAAGGTACCGGCGGAAAAGACTGAAGGAAATTCGTGGGTTATTCTCGGATGGCACAGTTAGCAGAACACTTACCAGTGGATGGCAAGGTTTTCAGGTTCGAGTCCCTGTCCGATGCACAGTTTTAACCTGCGGGAAGGTTTCATGTCACATGACTGCGTATCAGTATAGTATATGTCCCAGAGCAGTGCAGGATTGTGAGTGGCTTTGTTTTTATGTGAAATATCTTATCGAATCCAGGAGGGGATAGCTATGGTTGAGGCATATGGTACTTCTCAGTTGTTTCAAGAAGCACGTCAAGTGTTTGTAGAAACATTTCCCAAGGCCAGTATCCCTACGAAGAGTAGCATACGAGGTTTAGTCAAACAAGATAGATTTCAAATGCAAAACGATATAGTCAAACTTCTGATAGGAGCCCACGATCCGTTGCCAATATTTAAAGAAGTATTACAGTCAGTTCAAAAAAAGATAGCCTGGTGTTAAATATATAATTTGTCGTAAAATGTTTCACGAAGTAAATTAGCAAGCATACAGTTTTAAAACTATGCTAAAGCTGAAGGACACGAATTGACAATTGCAACTAGCTTCTCGAAAACTTTGTCTGGGGACAAGTAGATCCCGTGTATCCGATGTGAAACTATGCATGGTTTCACTTCTCTTGCCTTGTTCATTCTCGGAACACCGGATATTGGATGGCGAGGAATTCTCACGAAGTATTCGAGCCTACACCACACGATGAGAACATTGGTGTTTTGTCTGCTGTTTCACATAATCGTGTTTTGGAACCAATATTGCATTACCACACTGTTAATACACAATATTACCTCGCAGTTATAGCAGAATTCTGTGCACGTTGGACTGTTAATGAAAGAGTTTCTTCCAACAAGATGGAGCAACGTGTCATACGTCAAACGTCTCGCCGAATGTCATTAATGGAGCTATCACAAATGAACGAGATGTCAGCAGTGGACTGCACATTCCCCACAGTTGTCAATTTTCAGTTTTTTCCTTTGGAGTTTATGCATTTAATCCTACAATATTGATGAACTGAAGGTAGAAGTACAGTGAGAAATAAACGAAATTGACATCAACTGATCAGTCGAGCAAAAATGTGGCCACAGTGACCATTTTGAACATAATTTATAACGGCAATGCTAAGTAATACAACATTTAAATTATATACGATTCATAAAATTCGATTCCGACATAAGGCACCGATTCTGTATCGGTAGCGTTATGGGTTCTGTTTTTTGCTGGTCACTCTGTATTTCAACTATCACTGAAGTTTCCATCAAGCCCGAGATGTATTCTTTCCAAAGCAGTATCTGCCAGTAAACTTCCCAAATAGTATTTTCAAAACTTACTTCTTGTAAACAAGCTGCCAAGAGTTTTGAAATGGTATGACATATTTGCCAATATGATGGAAGAACATTCCGTCTTTTACCGAAGTCTGGAGACCTAGGCAGTAGAGTGCGAACGTTATAACTGCAAATAGCGTGAGCGTAAATCAGAAAAGCTTAGATGCTCTGATACACAATCAAACAGATTTCCAAATAAAAATCTACGTCCCTGGAAACGAAGTAACAGTTGTATTTGAGAATCGGCGTAACAATGGATTCAGTGACGAGATACGAACTGTCGATCAGCTCGCCAGGGCGGGTATTTATTTCCTGTAAATGGTCATGCCTATGTGACATGTTTTCCACCTCCTCTGGCCTCATGGCTTTCATAGCTAGAACCATTCTCCAGAGGAGAATTATCTCCACCACTATTCTAGTTCGTCTCTGTATCGTGGTAGAATATTACACCGTCATAAGTGTATGCATTACACCAACAAAAATCGGCAGGCGCTACGAAATGTTCGAAGACTTACACTGATTTCACTTTAGCAGAGCTCAAATGAATGTCTTATTGTAAGTCATATACTTTCAGTCACAAAGGTAGAGTATGTTGTATTCGGGAGAATCTTTTGCATTAGGCAAATTTACAAGTTACGGGACAAACACAAATAACCATCATCTGTATACATTAGACAGATATACCTGAAAGCAGCAGTCAGAAAACTAGCAAAATTTTCTTTTTTTTCTTGTTTTGAGTCATCAATCATCTCACTGGTTTGATGCGGCCCACCACGAATTCATCTATTGTGCCAACCTCTTCATCTCAGAGTAATACTTGCAATCTATCTCCTCATTATTTGCTGGCTCTGTTCCAGTCTCTGCTTTCCTCTACAGTTTTCGCCCTCTACAGCTCCCCCTAGTACCATGAAAGTTATTCCCTGATGCCTTAATAGATGTCCTACCATCCTGGCGCTCCTTTTTGTCAGTGTTTCCCTTGCATTCCTTTTCTTGCCGATTCTGTCGAGAAACTCTTTATTTATCACCTTATCAGCGCACGTAATATTCAACACTCTTCTGTAGAACCACATCCCAAATGTTTCGATTCTCTTCTGTTCCTGTTTTCCCACAGTCCATGTTTCACTACCATACATTCTCAGAAATTTCTTCCTCAGATTAAGGCCTGTGTTTGATACCAGTAGACTTCTATTGGCCAGGAATGCCCTTTTTGCCAGTGCTAGTCTGCTTTTCATGTCCTCTTTTCTCCATCCTTCATATGTTATTTTGCTGCCTAGGTTGCAGAATTTCTTAACTTCATCTACTTTGTGATCATCAATCCTGATGTTAAGTTTCTCGCTGATCTCATCTCTACTAATTCTCATTAGTTTTGTCTTTCTTAAATTTAATCCCAGTCGACATTCTGTACTTATTAGATCGTTCATTCCTTTCAGCAGAGTCTGTAATTCTTCTTCTCTTCACTGAGGATAGCAGTGTCATCAGCTAATACTATCACGGGAATTCTTTCACCTTGAATTTTAATTCCGCACCTGAACCTTTCTTTTATTTCCATCATTGCTTCTTCGGCGAAAGACTACATCCCTGTCGTACAACCTTTTCAAGCCGAGCACTTTGTTCTCGGTTTCCACTCTTATCCCCTCTTGGTACTTGTACGTATCCTATATTACCCATCTTTCCCTATAGCTTACCCCTATTTTCCTCATAATGTCGAAACATCTTGCACCATTTGACATTGCTGAGCGCTTTTTCCAGGTCGACAAATCCTATGAAAGTGTCTTGATTTTTTTCTCTCCAGCTTCTGTAATTGCCCTTTTTAGAGATGTTCATTTCTTTTCAACTGAACTGGCTACTGAGCCATTCCTCATCGTAGTTTCTATAGTCCCAGAGAACTTCAGGGATAGCTTCATTCTTTAGTACTTCTTTGCGTTTTGAATCTTCCTGACTAGTCTCTTAAACTTCAGATTACTCGTCATCACCACAAAATTGTGATCTCAGTCAGTAGGAGCTACTGGGTTACGCCTTACAGTCCAGTAAGGAATCTCCCCCTGACCATGATGTAATCTACCTAAAATCTTCCTGTATCTCCCGGCTTTTCCAAGTACGCCTTCATCTCTTATCCGATTTTTGAACAGATTATTCTCGATTACTAGGTGAAATTTATTACAGAACTCAATTAGTTATCCACCTTTCTCATTTCTAGTACGAAGCCCATATTCTCCTATAAACTTTTCTTATATTCCGTCCCCTACAACCGCCTACAAATCCCCCATGAAAATTGGATTTTCATGTCTCTTTACGTACTGTACTGCCTTTTCAGTATCCTCACGTCCTTTCTCTACCTTTTCATCCTCAGCTTGCGGCATCGGCTTGTATACCTGAACTATCGTTGTCGGCATTAATTTGTTGTCGATTCTGATGAGAATACCCCTACCACCCAACTGTTCACAGTAACTTACACTCTGGCCTGGGTTCCTCTTCATGACGAACCCTACTCCCGTTACAGCATTTTCTGCTGTTGTTTATATACCCTATACTCTTCTGACCAGAAACCCTTGCCTTCTTTCCATTTCACTTCACAGACCCCCACTGTATCTAAAATGAGTCTTGGCATTTCTCTTTTCAGATTTCATAGCTTCCCTGCCACATATAAAAAAATTCTGATATTGCGCCCCTAGACTCGTAGAACGTTACCCGACCGCCAATCTTTTCTTAATGGTCACCCCTTCCCTGTCAGTCCCCTCCCAGGGATCGGAATGGGGGACTAGTGTGGAATCTGTCCCCAGTGGAGAGACATCATGACACTTTTCCAGTTACAGACCACTTGTGCTGCGGGTAAACACTATGTGTCATTCAGGTAGTCGTTTCCAAAGCCTTCTGCACCCCATGTCGTTGATCATTGCTGATTCTTCCGTCTTTAGGGGCAGTTTTCCACCCCAAGGTCAAAAGAGTGCCCCGAACCTCTGTCCATTCCTCTGCTGTCTTTTATATGGCCTTTGGGTGATGAGACGCTACCCTTAAATCATTTTTTTTTAGATTCAAAGGCATCTTCCTGGCGCCCAAAAAAGTAGGTGGGGCAAAGTGCGCACGGTTCGTAAGCCGTTATCTGGCCACCATGTTCCGTTCCCTACCCACAGGAACCAAGGGGAACGTAAGGAATAGGGAGTCAAGGTACAAAGAACGTCAATGATTCATTTACTCATTTTCCTTTCTAAAAACAAAAATATTATTAAGTCCTCTGAGAATAGCAGAAAACCGACGTCCCGGGGAGGAGCGTGCGACAAGTCGCCGGACTCGGTGAAAGTATCGTAGCATAGTTTTTTGGAGAAGAACTTTCCAATGGCCAGAGAATAACCGGTTCTAAGAGTGGAAAAGACGTGGATCAACTTCTCATTGCAGGAACACCCCAACACTGGCGTTAAGGAACACTACAAAGGAAACTTGAGAAAAATTGTGGACAACTATGCAATGGCGTTCATCAAGGAAATGCCAAGAATTTGGACATATTTCTCGTCGTGAGCAAACTCGTTGTGCACTGTGTGTCTACAAATCCACTTCACGGTGATCATAGAATGAAGGCTTTCACGGCCGGTGTTGTCATCATTTAACACTTCCGGGCTGAGATGCCGTGGTCAGTACATAAAAATCTCCCCTGACGTTTCGCCTTCGACTGCGGAAGGCATCCTCCGAGGAAAATGGGCGAACTGCAACGAGAGCGCGAGTGAGCGCAGTATATATAAGCCATGCAGAGGGCGCCGCTGTCAATCACGTGACGTCGGCTGTGCTATGATCTCTGATATTGCTAACTTCCTCAATTGAAATTAATCGATTATCACGCTGTTGCTGCAATGTTGACATCCATATCCCATCCAGCTTAATGCCTTCATCTTTTCTATGAAAGTTATTGCAGTGTTTGGCAATCTCAATTGCCTCTGTGTACATTCGCCCACAATAACGCGACGTCTTTGCTATGACGGTCGTCTCCCTAAACTTTATTTCATGATCACCTTCCTGAAACACATGTTCCGCTATAACCGATTTATCAATATGTCCGAGGGGGCAGTTCCTTTTATGTTCACCCAGACGGGTGTTGATGCTTCTTTTTGTTGTGCCTATATAGACCTTTCCACAACTGCGCGGGATTTTATAGAGACCTGGTGTAGCTATAGGATGTCGTTTATCTTTTACGGATCTTAAACATTCTTTTATTTTCGTAGTCGGTCTGTAAACAGCTACCATATCGTACCTGCTTAAAATTTTTCCAATGCGATCAGTGACCTTACTG
The DNA here is from genome assembly GCF_021461395.2 of Schistocerca americana. Lineage (NCBI taxonomy): Eukaryota > Metazoa > Arthropoda > Insecta > Orthoptera > Acrididae > Schistocerca > Schistocerca americana. The sequence continues at coordinate 265,899,613 of NC_060120.1, forward strand.
ATAAATGCTAAGAACACTTTCCCCTTGGATTGGTGTCGATCCTCGTCCGTCCTGGTTGTCAGTCTAGAGCGTAGTGCACGATCTATCTGTTGGAATACCCATTCTTCTTGATGGTAGCTGTAAGGTGTTCAATCTCATCATCTAAGTGAGCTGGTTCACATATTTTGTGCGCCCTGTCTATTAATTTTTTAATTACCCCTCTTTTATGTCTTGGGTGGTTGTTAGAATCTTTCTGCTGATAACGATCAGTGTGTGTGTCTTTTCTGAAAAGACACTTCACGGTGTTTCTCTTCGTTTGTGGGAAGTATCCCGAGTCCGGAAAGAGGAGCAGTTGAGTAGGTATCTGATGAGGAATCGTATGGGTAATTAGGGCCAGCATCTGTCGCACCAAGAGCCAGACACCTCACGCCAATCCGCACACCAGGTGATGCTCGTCCTTGTCTAGAACACCACAGGCGACGCACAACAGGGTGTCTGCGAGGTGAATCCCGTGAGGGCGTGACGGGCATATTTGCTTTCCATTGACAGTAAGGTACCATGCAGATTGGACGTCAGTGTCAAGATAAGGAGCGCACACCGATCGCCAAACGGCACTCCAGTCGACGTGGGAATGCAGCCTCTCAACCACATTCGTTGACCTGTGCTGCTGAAGGAAGCCAAAGGTCGCCTTCGTGAATGGCAAGTGTGTTGGCAGTATCAAAGTAGGGACATAGCTCAGTTCTATAAAAAATTGGCGGAAGTAAAAGAAGGGCGGGGAGCGTCCGAAAGCTGGATGGGGTCTGAGAGAGCGCGTGCAAGGGCCTCCAGCAAAAGACTGGTAAGTAACGTAGGACAACGGCACCACAGCATCGTTTGAGAGCTGACGAAAAGGGCTATTGCTCTGTCAGGTGAAGGTATCGTGCATTATCTTCAATAGCAAGCTGTGACAAACATATGGACACCAAGCATCTGATAAGATAAGATGTGAATAAGCAGATCCAGTTTCATGAAATTCGTTTTATCTACATACAAGTGAACTGTTATACTTACTAAAGAAATCTACAGTTTTCTTGTTTCAGTTGACACGTTGTACATTACCGTAAACCATCCCGGGCGTAGGCTGAAAACACTGAATTAGTAGAGACTTGAAGATAATTCCGCGAGAGCTTAGTTACAATGTTGCAACAGCCAGTAGTAGCATAAACTGTACATACCCTATGTATCTCTGCCATAGCGCTGGCGAAGACAAGATTACATGAATCGCACGGTGGCTTGCTTTAAGTAGTCATTCTGCCTCAGTTCCATATGAGATTCGGATGGAAAGGAATTGATACAAGTGGTACCCTCTGCCATTCATTCCATTGTAATTTGCAGAGTAAAGATGTAAATGTTGATGTAGACTTGGGCATGGAATTTGTCAATAACGGACTTACCTAGTTACAGAAGGAAAGCATAGGGCTGATAAAGGCCTGAAAGCAAATTAAAATCGTTCCTACTGACACACAAACTCATCCTTACCTAACATGTCTTATGAGATGTTGTGCAAGAAGCATATAATTGCATAGGAAAGATGTACATCAGTGTTGTAAGCCTGTCAGTATTTTTTAGTTTTGTCAAAGTAATATAATAATTATGATGTGATATAGAATAAAGGTTCTTAAACATAATGCTTGTATTGGTCATTCATGGTGTAAAAATCAAGTTACAGTGGACATGAAGGAACAGTGCTTGTGGCAGCACTTCAACTGCGAGTTTGCCTTAATGTTTCGAATACATTCTTGTGAATGAACATTTTGGGAAAACATTTCTGGGGTTTGCCTCAGCACAATGTGTTCACCATAAGTCTTCGAATTTCACTTTATTCGGCATTCTCTTATGCCATCATCGGGCCCTCTATAGTAACATAGTAGCTGAGTTTATACTGCCAGACAAAATATCCAAAAGCGAACCAGTATCTACACAAGCGTGTATGTGGATACTGGTTCGCTTTTGCATGATATTTTGTCTTCCATTGTAAGATCAGCTACTTACTATGGAGGGCCACATGATGGCATAATGGAAATCCGAATCCGGTTGGCTCTGGAATAAATCAGAGATGAAAATACAGTTGTTCGTTTATTTATTATCGGTTATATATTACTTCAAGGCAATTGCTCTACGTTTACAGGAGACTGCTACTGTTTACCATAGTGATGTCGAGCATTTGCCTTGAGGAACTACAGTGAAGTTTATTCAACGTGATGCGGGAAAACAATCAGAGAAGCGGATATTCTGCATGTCCGCCGGATATGTGGGAAGCGTCTAAGAAATATGTATCTTGTACTGACGCTGGCAACCGTGTAACGAGTCTAAGAAAGGGTTCTTACATTTCCTTTTCAGGTTCACATACGTCAACATGCAGAGTACAGGACTGCCCCAACTACCGCACCATACACTACTATGAGGATCTGGGCTGTGTACGCAGTGACGGCTCCAGCGAATGTTGCCCTACACGCTTCGATTGCAGTGAGTACCGCATAATCAGCGGGGAACCGACCAACAAATGCTGTTTGACGAAAGTAACAACAGAATCCAGGGGAGGCTGTAGCTTAACAGTTCGTCTAGTTAGATATCAACAGAGTCTGAGCGCTGATTATGTTTAACAATGTTAGGAGTGAAAATTGGTCATAGTATCGTAGCAGAATTCGTCCTAGCTTTCCCTATAGCGATTTAGGAAAACTAACCTAACCCTAAATACAGTTGTCCAGTACCTTAATACAGCGAGGCCCATCCAGTTTCTCAGTTTCTTTAATAACACACTGAGTCATTCCCCTCCCACTCTCTTAGCGGAATTCGTGAGGTACTTACACTTCCTTCCTGCAGTCTGTGTTCACGCTAAGGAGAGAGGGTGATGAGGAAGGACAAGGGCAGATCCCCGCATGCAGCCACAAACCATAGGGTGACACTAATGTCTGGTGCATATCATCGAAACATTCTAATATCTGTTTAATATATACACTACTGGCCATTAAAATTGCTACACCAAGAAGAGATGGAGATGATAAACGGGTATTCATTGGACAAATATATTATACTAGAACTGACATTTGATTACATTTTCACGAAATTTGGGTACATAGATCCTGAGAAATCAGTACCCAGAACAACCACCTCTGGCCGTAATAACGGCCTTTATACGCCTGGGTATTGAGTCACACAGAGCTTGGATGGCGTGTACAGGTACAGCTGACCATGCAGCTTCAACACGATACCACAGTTTATCAAGAGTGGTCACTAGCGTATTGTGACGAGCCAGTTGCTCGCCCACCATTGACAAGACGTTTTCAGTTGGTGAGAGATCTGCAGAATGTGCTGGCCAGGGCAGCAGTCGAACATTTTCTGTATCCAGAAAGGCCCGTACAGGATCTACAACATGCGGTCGTTCGTTATTCTGCTGAAATGTAGGGTTTCGCAGGGATCGGATGAAGGGTAGAGCCACGGGTCGTAACACGTCTGAAATGTAACGTCCACTGTTCAAAGTGCCGTCAATGCGAACAAGAAGTGACCGAGACGTGTAACCAGTGGCACCTCATACCATCACGCCGGGTGATACGCCAGTATGGCGATGACGAATGCACGCTTCCAATACGTGTGCACCGCGTTGTCACCAAACACGAATGCGACCATCACGATGCTGTAAACAGAACCTGGATTCATTCGAAAAAATGACGTTTTGCCGTCGTGCACCCAGGTTCGTCGTTGAGTACACCATCGCAGATGCTCCTGTGTGTGATGCAGCGTCAAGGGTAACCGCAGCCATGGTTTCCGAGCTGATAGTCCATGCTGCTGCAAACATGGACGAACTGGTCGTGCAGATGGTTATTGTCTTGCAAACGTCCCCATCTGTTGATCCGTTACAGCCATGCGGATAAGATGCCTGTAATCTCCACTGCTAGTGATACGAGGCCGTTGGGATCCAGCACGGCGTTCCGTATTACCCTCCTGAACCCTCCGATTCCATATTCTGATAACAGTCACTGGATCTAGACCAACGCGAGCAGTAATGTCGCGATACGATGAACCGCAAGGCTACAATCCGACCTTTATCAAAGTCGGAAATGTGATGGTACGCATTTCTCCACCTTACACGAGGCATCACAACAACGTTTCACCAGGCAACGCCGGTCAACTGCTGTTTGTGTATGAGAAATCGGTTGGAAACGTTCCTTATGTCGGCACGTTGTAGGTGTCACCGGCGCCAACCTTGTGTGAATGCTCTGAAAAGCTAATCATTTTCATATCACAGCATTTACTTCCTTCGGTTAAATTTCTCACCTGTAGCACGTCATCTTCGTGGCGTAGCAATTTTAATGGCCAGTAGTGTAATTGACGCTGCTGTAAAAGAAAATTCAGGCAATATAAAACATTTTTTAATTGCAGAGCAGAACTTAAATCATAATTTTACTTGTTACAGCTGGCCACTCATCATCTCTTTAACAGCTTTAATCTGCGATCTAGATGTTTCTATAAATTCATGTGAGTATTGGTATTGAAAAGAAAAAGTCGGAACCGTTCAAAGATTACGATTTGCAATAAAGCAGTCGGCCAAGTCAGGACTTTTGTTGCTCTGTGAGGAGGATCTCCGAAGTGAGTCAAATAAGTTTGTTTGTGTCGGTAAAAAGTGGTAGTGCAACCTCCAGGCCAGAAGAGATGAAACGCAGATCACATCAAACGTAAGTAATTATTTAGTTGCGTTACGTAAAAAATTGCGACTTGAGCTGTTTGATAATCTAAAAATAACAAAACTGTGTCGTTATAGATCCCGCTGATGATGCCTGTAGAGTCGGAAAAAGGGCGAAACGCGTCTGGGAAAAATAAAGTTGCAGCAAGAAAATGCTGTTTTATTTACGAAACAAGTATGAGTCAAATAAGTTTGAGCTGATGTATGACACTATGAACAGAAAGCTTAAGTTTGAGCTGATGTATGACACTATGAACAGAAAGCTTACCAGCAGAACAAATAACGAGAAGACACTATGATTTTTTCTAGCAACAGCACTGCCTGCTCTCTTCCGTCTTGTGTGAGAAATGGGTCTTGTATAGAAAGAAGGGGCTGTGGAAATAGTGAACGAGTGGCTGCTGAGTACGACTGTTGAATATAACTTCAGAGACTTGATACAAAGACGCGCGGTAAAAAAATATATGTGATGCTAATGAAAAAATACAAGAATAAAAGAGCAACTAGTGCCAACATGTCTTATGGTTGGCAGAAAATAGGCTTGTGAAAAGTATTTTCGGTCTACAAACCGACTGATCGTAGGGGTATTCCTTCTTCGAACTCCTCTTTGAGAGAGACGTACTTTTATCAATCGCAAAAAAACAAGAAGAAGCAGATGATATTTTTTACTAAATGGCCAACTTCCTTCAGTTTCCGAAAGATCTCCAATCCAGTGCATTACCTATCAGTCACACCCAAACGGTGCACTGTGGGCATCCCAGGTCATCAGGGTACTTGTATGTATCACCAGACATCAGTGTTGTTGTGTTTTTTGTTGCAGTGAAGTTAACTCTGACGAGTAATGCCGATAACATTTATGAGCTTATTGATAATTTAAAATAGAAAATAGAAGTAATAAAAAATTAGTATAACGGCTTTTGGCTGTTTGTCTTTCATGAATCATCTGAGATCTGCGGAGCACTGACAGAAGGAAGAACTGTAAATTAAAACTGTGTGCCGAACTGGGACTCGAAATAAAAACCTCATATTCCGGGGAGGGGGGGGGGGGGTGGAATTTTCTCCTACTATCTAAGCCGTTCACTAACAAATGACGGCCAAGTCTCAAAGTTTCATTTCGGCCAGTATCTCACTTCTACTTTCCTAAATTTAAGAGAACTTCTCCTGTGTATCTGCACGACCAGCAGTCCTGGACAAAAATAGCTTAGTCACAGCCTCAGGATCTTTTTCCGGAATGAATATTTCAGTCTGCAGTGGAGTGGGCGTTGTTGTGCAACTTCAAGGCAGTCGTAAACTGTGGGTGGGAATGGGACTCGGACACACAACGCAGTCCTTCGCAGGCGATGATCTAACATACAGAGCTGTCCAAGCAGTTACAATACCATCAGTGTCTGTCTCTCGCCTTCCAAACATCCTCCCAGGAGTACTAGCACATCCAGGTATACAGGATAGCCCCTGCAGGATCTGGTAAGTACTAAAGAGGCACAGCCACAGCTGAGAATATGCGTTGCACATTGCTGAATAGCTCAGTCGTTAAGAGGATTTCCCAAGGTTCTCTGTCAGTCTACCCCTCACACACACAGACCTCCCTCTTCAACAAATTGCACCTGAATGTGCAGCCTGACAGGCGCACATAACACTCAATCCGGAACTGTGCGTTAAATGAACTCTGCCCATAGCTACTGTAGCACGGGAAAACAACCTTCTCCTTCTGGGGTACTCGCTATGTTAGTTGCTTTCGTATTATGATGCAACAGGATAGTCAGTATGATGTACTGTACCTCCATCCTGAGCACGACCAAGTTTTCCCTGCGTTGTATTTACGAAATATGTTTGACAAAAATGGTTCAAATGGCTCTGAGCACTATGGGACTTAGCTTCTGAGGTCATCAGTCCCCTAGAACTTAGAATTACTTAAACCTAACTAACCTAAGGACATCACACACATCCACGCCCGAGGCAGGATTCGAACCTGCGACCGTAGCGGTCACGCGGTTCCAGACTGTAGAGCCTAGAACAGCTCAGCCACTGCGGCCGGTTAAGTTTGACACTCAACATAAAAGTAGCAGGAAGTACCACAGAAAGCAGCTGCTATATTAAGGTGGCGGCAACTTCCTTTTCACAGAGCAAATGTTGTTTGTTTGCTGTTGTGGTCTTCAGTCCTGAGACTGGTTTGATGCAGCTCTCCATGATACTCTATCCTGTGCAAGCTTTTTCATCTCCCAGTACCTACTGCAACCTACATCCTTCTGAATCTGCTTAGTGTATTCATCTCTTGGTCTCCCTCTACGATTTTAACCCTCCACGCTGCCCTCCAATACTAAATTGGTGATCCCTTGATGCCTCAGAACATGTCCTACCAACCGATCCCTTCTTCTGGTCAAGTTGTGCCACAAACTTCTCTTCTCCCCAATCCTATTCAATACTTCCTCATTAGTTACGTGATCTACCCATCTAATCTTCAGCATTCTTCTGTAGCACCAAATTTCGAAAGCTTCTATTCGCTTCTTGTCCAAACTATTTATCGTCCACGTTTCACTTCCATACATGGCTACACTCCATACGAATACTTTCAGAAATGACTTCCTGACACTTAAATCAATACTGGATGTTAACAAATTTCTCTTCTTCAGAAACGCTTTCCTTGCCATTGCCAGCCTACATTTTATATCCTCTCTACTTCGACCATCGTCAGTTATTTTGCTCCCCAAATAGCAAAACTCCTTTACTACTTTAAGTGCCTCATTTCCTAATCTAATTCCCTCAGCATCACCCGACTTAATTAGACTACATTCCATTATCCTTGTTTTGCTTTTGTTGATGTTCATCTTATATCCTCCTTTCAAGACACTGTCCACTCCATTCAACTGCTCTTCCAAGTCCTTTGCTGTCTCTGACAGAATTACAATGCCATCAGCGAACCTCAAAGTTTTTATTTCTTCTCCATGAATTTTAATACCTACTCTGAATTTTTTTTTGTTTCCTTTACTGCTTGCTCAATATACAGATTGAACAACATCGGGGAGAGGCTACAACCCTGTCTTACTCCCTTCCCAACCACTGCTTCCCTTTCATGTCCCTCGACTCTTATAACTCCCATCTGGTTTCTGTACAAATTGTAAATAGCCTTTCGCTCCCTGTATTTTACCCCTGCCACCTTTAGAATTTGAAAGAGAGTATTCCAGTCAACATTGTCAAAAGCTTTCTCTAAGTCTACAAATGCTAGAAACGTAGGTTTGCCTTTCCTTAATCTTTCTTCTAAGATAAGTCGTAAGGTCAGTATTGCCTCACGTGTTCCAGTGTTTCTACGGAATCCAAACTGATCTTCCCCGAGGTTGGCCTCTACCAGTTTTTCCATTCGTCTGTAAAGAATTCGTTTTAGTATTTTGCAGCTGTGACTTATTAAGCTGATAGTTCGGTAATTTTCACATCTGTCAACACCTGCTTTCTTTGGGATTGGAATTATTATATTCTTCTTGAAGTCTGAGGGTATTTCGCCTGTTTCATACATCTTGCTCACCAGATGGTAGAGTTTTGTCAGGACTGGCTCTCCCACGGCCGTCAGTAGTTCCAATGGAATATTGTCTACTCCGGGGGCCTTGTTTCGACTCAGGTCTTTCAGTGCTCTGTCAAACTCTTCACGCAGTATCATATCTCCCATTTCATCATCATCTACATCCTCTTCCATTTCCATAATATTGTCCTCAAGTACATCGCCCTTGTATAGACCCTCTATATACTTCTTCCACCAGAGCAAATAGACTACAGCAAAAATAGTGTTGGCAACACAGTGAGTAACAACTAACAATCATTTATTAAAATATAATGCAGCTACTCAACTTCAGTGTGGTGATGATGTGGTAACATGGCACTGAGGTAAAGTTTCTGAATACTGGTCTAAACCTGTGTCAGCGAACGGTGATTAACTAGTCTGTTAGTAGTTCCAGCCTGGTTCTGCTGTCAGTTACAGTATCTACGTCTTTAAAAGCACATGCGAATTAAAACAACCTGACTTATGTAATACAGAGTTAAAGGAAAACATTTCTAAGTATTTACAAATTTGTTAAGAAATGTAGCGCTTAAGTGCACTAGTATGTGACATCAAGTGTCCATTTACAACGCACTAGTATGTGAGATCAAGTGTCCATTTATATAACGCTCATTTCCATAGTTATAAATAATAATATGCATTGTTACACAAAGCGTAGTGTAGCTATATCATCAGTATAAAATTGAAAGTAATGGGTGAAAAAGGCAAGGATAAAATCATTGTTGAGGTAAAGTTACAGTCTGGATGGTCTCCAAATCGAGGACTATATTTTTAAGTCATGTTATCTTGAATATTTTTTGAACATCACTGCGTATGTCTGAAGCAGACAGAATGCGGCTCTCACATGAAATGCTTTTAATAACAATGATGCCATCTTCTTCTATCTCTTCTAGCTTCTGTCTCCTGAGGACTATTTTGGAACTGTCAGTGGCGATCGAAAAGTTCTTAGTAGGATCAGGGTGCGATAATATCAGTGCATTCAAGAGTGCATCCTTAAAATTCAAGAATTCGGAAAGAGCTTGTTCATTCCATGTCCAGATAGTATTTTTGCCAATTAACTGACATAATATAGGCGTATCTGGTGCAGAATAATGAGGCGACGGAAAAAGTTGATCAGCCCTAGGAAGCTATGAAGTTTCTTTTTTGAAGGAGGACTCATAATATCTCGAATTGCTTGAAGTTTTTCTGGATCGGGCGCTATGCCATCGGCAGAAATGACATGACCTATAAATTTAATAGAAGTGTTACCAAAGTGGGATTTACTAAGATTAATTGTGAGGCCTTGCTGAAGAAATGTCTGAAGTAAAGCTTGAAGAGTACTGTTATGGTCAGTCTAAGTGGGTTCCGCAGTTAAAATCTCACAATATACGTGGTTATTCTGTCTTTCAATTCTGTCAATATTACTGTGTTCATACCTCGTCTGAATGCAGCAGAAGATATTGTCGAACCAAATGACAGTTTACAAAACTGACAGCAGTTGCCAAAACAGAGAAATGCCATGTATTTTCTACAGTTCGGCTGAAGTTCAATCTGTCAAAAACCCCATTGTAGATCTAGCATTGAATAAACGGATGTATCATGAAATTTCTGTAAAAGTTCGTCTGAAGTCTGTGGTCGATCAGTTTCCGTTACTATAATGTCGTTGATCTGGTGTGAATCGAGAACAAGGCGTAATGATCCATCCTTTTTAATAAGAATGTGCAGTGGACTTATGTACAGACTAAAAACTGTATCTGTAATCCCTTGGTGGAACATGGCTCGAAGTTCCTGTTTGAGCTGTTCTCCATACGTAAATGGTGTGGAATAATGTATAGATTTGAAAGAATCGTGAGGTTTGACATAAAATTCATATAAGAAAATTAGAATAGTACCTGGAATGTTATGAAACAGTCATGAAAGCTGTGGTAAAATGTCGTGTAACTGTCATCATCGTTGTAGCTTAGCTTTCACTTACGTTGTTAGTAATTGTTTGTTCAACGTTGTATTACACATCGTCTGGTACATAAGCCCCAGTGTAAAAAGATTTATGCAAATGTGTATTTTTGGTAACAGAAGTAGGTTCAATTCTATTGACGTTTTGTTCCTCAGATGATAAAGTTTGTTGAAATTCCATTTTCATTTAACATTGCGTACGAGTTCTTGAAATCCAAAATAGCTTTATGTTCGATCAGAAAGTCCATACCTAACATTAAGTCGGGGAACAATCAAAAACTTAGGATAAAATGTGTGACCGTGTACACAAAAAGATAATGTGTTTGAAGCTTTACGTCGACACCTTTGATAGAAACTGCTCCACATACTTTTGTTTTGCTCAGTGTAAAAGTCGGACAGGAATAATTGTAATTACATTTATTAAATGCAGCATCACTTACCGCAGTAACAGGCGAATTTTAATCTATCACAGCAGTAAATTTGTGTGACATATTTGTATTTCAATGGTCAGATGTGAAGCTGTCTTCTTAGTCTGAATCTTTTCTTTTAAAATCGTTTCTCTAATGTCGTCAAACTGATTACATTTTCAGTTACTGTTTCGTAGGGTTCTAATTCTGATCGTCGTTGCAGGCTAAAGCAAGGGGGTTGTTCTCTAGTCATGTAGTATTCGGAATTTGATTACTTGTCTAAGCTCGTTGTGGCATCTCAATAATTTGACAGTTCTGCTACTGTGGTCATTAGAGTTTTGAGGTGGGTGCAAATGTATATCAGGTTCATTAAGAATCAGTGGAGGTTGTTGTTAAAATTGTCTTTGTTTCTGAAAAAACTGTTATTGCCATAATTACGCTGAAAATTCTGATTCTGACCTCATCGTTTGTTGCTGTAATTAGTTTGATACGGAACATTTCGGATGAAACGCAGAGTCTGCTTCCTATACATGAAATTATTGCCTTGTGTAGTATTATTGCTATGCTGTTGCGTGTTCACGGAAGTTTGCGGCGAACCATTGAAGGCGGGTTGATCTTGCTGAGGAATATTATTGTTCAAATTTCCAACTTGCTGTTTCCATCGTGAAATTGTTGTTGAAAATTCTGGTTGTTGCTACCAAACTGTTGGTACTGTTGTTAGTTTTGTGAGTACTGATCACTAAAATTTTGACGTCTGTGAAAATTATTCTGAAAGTTGTTGCCGTTCCCAAACCTCTTATTATGTCTGTCATGAAAATTTCCCGATGAGTTTTGATACCCATACGTGTTGTTACTGTTGCTGTTTTGGGAGAAAGTTTTAATGACAAAAGAATAGTCAGTACTCTCAAAAGTTGTAAAAGATGGCGACATGAAGGAATGCCTTCTTTTGTTGCCCCGTTAACAGGGAGACTCGTAATGAAAGCGGTAATTTAGAGATGCATAGCTGTATTAATGCTGATTGACTATATGGCTCGGTAAGATGCTGATTTAGTTCAACCATGTGCTAAAAAGTTGCACAGTGGTTGGGAAGACAGAATTTTCAAAGGAAGGTAAACTGGTTAACTGACCTTTAATTCCTCGTTGTGTAGTTTGCAACCAATAAGCCGACAAAATGCCATTTTGAAATTTTTCTAATGAGTAAAATTGTCTTGCAATGTGGCGCTTTCTGTTGACGGGCCCACCCTCCGAAAAATTGCAAATGAATTCCAGTTTGTTGGTAATAGGTCTGTTAGGTGGTAACGAGAATGGAAATGGTTATACCCCGTCTAAGGGATGCACATCTGTTTTGATATTGCGGAGTACCTTAAACTTACCTACTGACAAGAAATACTTATAATGGAAATCATTTGTTTCTGCAGTTTCTTTGCACATTTATGCAGTTTCTTTGTACACTTCTTAATTTTGCTTATGCCAGATTTGATTACGGCAGAATCAGTATCATATTCCAGTTGTTCAAGTCTACCGGTGACAGTTTGCATTTCTTCCTGATGTGTTTCGTGTTGACTCAAACGATTTTCTGCGTGTGTTTTATGCTCTGTAAAATCGCTTTGAAGCTGTGTCTTCGCGTCATGTACGGTTTTAAAGTCACTGAAAACTTTACTGTAGCAACTGTCTATGAATTTTTCTCGTGAAGGAGAATTTGGTGTATCTATTCGATCTTTTGTTGGTGAATGGTTTCATTTTGCGCTTGGATTGCAAGTGTAACTTGATATTGAAATTGATTACATGTCTCTGAGGGCTAGTTGAGGCGTTCATTAAATCGCGTATCTTGTTGTTCAAAACATTCGTTAATTTGCGTTTCTTGTTGTTCAAAACATTCGTTAATTTGCTATTCTATATTGGGTGCCAGTTCCTCTTCTTTATGTGAAACTTTATTAAACAATCGCGTCACTAATTTGAGTAAAACGTTAGTCTTTTTTCTGCTGTAACTTTTTATTGCCATCGATGATTTGTTGAATCATCATCATAATGGCATTATTCGATAACTGACCATCAGTATTTAAGGAATTTGGCGTAATATGTTCAACAGTGTCAGCATTTGACATGTCTGTTGAGGTTTGGGTATTGTTAGTTTGATTGGATTCTAAAGGTAAGCGATCAGAGTGCAAATTTTGTGCATAGGAAGTATGTGTATCAGCTTCATCCTCATTTGTGGAATATGCCGTCTGATTAATGGTGATATCGGTAGGTAAAGAAAATTCAAGGCAGTTTGACTGTCATGTGATTCACTGTCGTCAATGGAGAATTGTCAGAATTGGTATTCCTTGCAACAGAGTTACTTAGCAAATGCGTATTTTCGGCATTGTCCATGACTGAGCTACGCATAGCACTAGTAATCGTTTTACGCGCATGATGCACAAATACAACGAAAGAAAAACAGAAAAGAGATAAAGAGCATTTTTGCCGTTGACCTGTTAGAAATAATTGACACAGAACAGTAAATGCGAAGCGCAAAATTACTAACTACACTTAACTAAGTAAGGAAGAGCAGGCCGTAGGCCTGACAATATTATTTCAAAAGATTCCAAAAACCATTTCCATCTGTACAAAGTTGTGACCAAGTGAAACACGCACGTTTTAAATAGGATTAAAAGTACTTAACTGACAGTAGTCTGAATCACGACTGTTAGAATGGAACGGCATGTGCACGTGGATTTTAGCTCTTCGCTATGCGCTTTGCCCTGTACTGAACTTCTTTAAACCAAACCAAAACTGCATGAATTTACGTAACACAAAAACAGAATCTAGTGCAAACACTATTAAACTGAAGTTGACCCTGGTAATAAAAAATCCTTGATCAATTTGAAAATAATGGCCCCAGTGCTTAATGTATGATAGCGACGTAAATAATAAAATTTATTACCTTTATCTGTTCAATGCTAACGCTCTTCGCACTGCTCTCTGTTAGTACTTTAAATTGTATAGTTAGCAAACAGCTACTGTGCACGGCTGTTGCTTAGCATACATTTAAAAAAAATCGAATATGACTGAGACAATAACTACTTGAGAAAAATAATCAAAAATGACATGGGTGGGAACTGGTACTAACTTGGGTGAGTAACAATATGATACTAACTTTAAAACTTGTATTTTGACTTTTTGGAAATAATAATGGTCACAATTAACACTCTTAATAAACTGATTATACATTAACAATTAGCTTTACAAAAACATTGGGTGTGACTGCTATACATTGTCTCAATCATTTATGAATATGCGCATTGCATCAGTAACAAAACAACTTTCTTTACCTTAGTTATTTCCAACTTCTGTTGAGATTCCTTTTACAGTTAGCAAATATCATATGATCTTGTAAATAAAAAAAAATCATTACTACGCGTAGCGAGTATATATCCAGCACACATCAGATACAACGCGACTTTACGCTTGAGAGTCCTCAATACTTCTTTCGATCTAAAGTTACTCTAACACATCACCCATAACACCTTCAATCAGTGATCGCTGTTGAGCAGCGACGCTACTACACAATCGATACTACATTTGACCATCTCTCGTTCGATATGATATTTTTTTACAACACGGGAATTAATTTACTCTGTGCATATGCCTTTCAAGTCGTCTTCTGAAATCCCGGAGGTTTTTTTGTGAATAGCCCTGCACTGTGCTCCATGGATATCGAAAACCGGCATTTCAGTGGACTGTTCCTTCAAAAAAATATTATAAGGAAATATATCCTAGTTTTGTTACACATACTACTTCATCAATAAAGACACAAGCTGAATAGATCATACCATCGACAGCTGCCTTATCCTTAAATGTTCTTTCATTACAGGTTCGTTACTATCACTGGACAAGACAAAATGTCACCTCGACGGGAAGGCGTATGAAGATGGGGCATGGAATGATGGATCAACGTCTGAATGCACGCCAGGGTGTGTCTGCCAAAGCCATGAGGAAGGACCCTGGAAGTTAGTACTCGCATTCTGCCCTGTAATAACAGTTCTAGAACTGTAGTCACTGCAAGCAGAAACTGCGTCAGTACTTGCAGAAGGCTATTTCTCTGGTAGTCTAAGACAGAAAAGGGGGAACGTTAGTCAAGTACGAGCACATTAAAATACTGCTGTCTCAAACAACAAGTTTAAATTTTAGATTTGTGTCGTCTTTTAATCAGATGAAGTAAAATACACTGCAGTATACTTAGTGCTAAGAAAAACTGTGTTGTATTTGTCTGTGCATGATTAGAGGGCAATAGATTAATTATCTCTATACCCGTTTGGGAAGGGAATTAATGTTCAGAGAGAAGAAAGAAAAACCTCTACGATTTGCCGGTTGCATTCTTATTTTTTCGAGGCGGCAAAGCAATTGAAAGATCAGTTTAAGGGAAAAGATTTTTTGCTGAGAAGAGGAAAGGGGTTCTGGCATGAATATCAACAAACGTAAATGAAGTTTGATTAAATGTACTCAATGTTAATCAGTGATGCTATGCAGGTGCATTAGGAAACGAGACACTCAAGTTATTGCTATTTCGGCAGCAAAATACACATACCAAAAAAAGTTTTGCATCACCTCGGTTCCCTGAGTTCCGGAACCTGCACAGAAAATTGGAATACAGATCAACATAAACATCACTTCCGCTCTTTCACTGATCATGAAAGCCACACATTGGATGTTGTAACACCGTACAGCGAGACCTTCAGAGGTAGTGACCTAGACTGCTGTACATACCGGTACCTCTAATACCCAGTACCACGTCGTCTTGCTAGGCCAATATGTTCATTTTCTGGATCATATTCTCGTAATCATTCTCGATTTTCGATTACTCCGGGCGTTCAACAAGGCATCGTCATATTGCGGTTGATGTGATTTTCTCATTCTGTAGCTTAAGAAGTGGTTTAGGCAGCCACTCGCAAAGGATCCTAAATGTATAGTAATGTGCAGTCTGATGGACGTCGCAGCACTTTTTTTTTCATAAGGTTCACTGGCAGAAAATGAAAATCAAGTGTTCGATCTTTCGGAAATGACACTAACCCAATGATTCAGTCAGTGTACGTCCCGGGGAAACGATGAAATTTACAGAATGAATATTTAAGGAAACATCGACGGAATAGATCTTGTCCTTCACTTATCAAATTGGCCTTTCAGGTTTTGCCTTAGTTCGATTCTGCAGCGTTCCTGGGCTATTCTGGGTATAAAACTAGCAGCTGCTGTAAAACGATTCTCTCTCAATTTTGTACGTCTTCTTTCTGCTCGAAATCCTCTCGTTTACATTGTGAACAAGTAGTTTCTTAGGAAATGCATAACAATGAAATGTTGAAAAAATAACGCAATTTATTCGAAACAGAAGCTTTAAACAAATCTCACTACATGTCGATCTCTTTCTTTTTCTGCAGGGGAGATGCGCATTGGGCTTGTTTACCCCCTGGTTTCGTTCAGTACCTGTTGCCTGAAGGAAAGGAATCCGTCTGTTATCCCAGCTTCAGAGTTGATCAGGACTGTTTTGCTGGAATTATCTGTGGTAAGTAGGAATAAATAATCTGAACAGTTTGAAAGGTGACGTTTTTTAAAGTGCATTTCGGCTTAATTTTGATGGGTGAAGACTGACGAGAAAGGTAAGGTTCCTCGTAAAAATACTCTTTATAATGTCAAGATTGTTGATATGGCCATTGTGCGCACTAGGTATATAAACGACTTTTCTTACTATAGTCTTTATTTATTTATGTTCCAAATGCGTTTTTACATTAATAAATTTCTATATGTAGATTTCCTTATTCCGTCCGAAATCTGAGTTTCCTCTGATTTGGAGGATGGTTACCGTTGGGTTCCCCAGTTTCAGGAACGTTAGCAAATATTTTCGTAAACCATGTTGAACAGCTCAGTTTTACAAAACTAATTGCAAAGGAATGCAACCGAATTTTCTGGGTTCAGATATATGAGTGACTTCCACTGGTTATTAGATGAAGCATATCAAAAATTGATAAACGTCACGTTGCTATCGCCAAGGTACTTAAAAGATAAAATTCAAGGTAGGAAAAGGATATAATACGAAATTAACTTTTTAGATATAACAGTCAAAAAAGAAACACGTAGTACGTATTTGAAATTAATCATAATCCACAACAACTGATACATTCATACATCAAGCCTTTAACCACCCAACTTCACAAAAACAGCACTTCGACACATGGTCCATTGACTTAACAACGAAAACTACCAAAATGCATTAGACATAACGCAGACAGCCACAACGAATGGGTCCAATTAAAATAAAAATAGTAACAGTAAACACAAAACCACCAAAAACAACACAACATACCCCAACACAAATACACTCATCCAATACCAAAGAACATAGAATAAACAGGAGAATATAAGCGAAAGCACACGATAGGAACAATGAGGTGATGGCTTGAGGAGTATCTATGTAGACATAGATGTAGATGCAGAAACACAAACTCAAACACGAAATCACCAACAATTTCAAGAGGCGAGGCATTGGCATTACATACACATCAGCCAGTTGGGTGCAATAATGCATCCCAAAACTAATCAAAGACGTAGACATGAAGCTAAATGCAGGTTTATATGAATTACAGTGTAACTTATATGATGGCAGATACGTCGGGCAAAGAGATAGAACGTTCGATGGTCAACAAAAAAGAATGTATGAGTGTCTGTAAGTAAGGGACAAATTAGTTCACATTTGCAGAGCATCTCAGACAATACAACCACAAGGCAAACTCTAGAGAAAAAGAGAAAAATAATCGGAATAAGGAATAGCATATACAAAAAACGAAAGTCGAAAAGAAATCACTTTTGAAACATCAGGTATATATGACAAATGATTCACTAGTCGCATTAATAGATAAAGTGGTAGGATAATACATCTACGTCTACATACACACTCAGAAAGCAACGGTACGGTGCGTAACGGAGGGCACCCTATAACATTACCAGTCATTTCCTGTTCCACTCGCAAGTAGAGCGTGGGAAAAACGAGCGACTGTATGTCTCCGTATGAGACATAATTTCTCGTATTTTATCTTCGTGGTCCTTACGCCTAATGTATGTCTGTGGCAGCAGAATCATTATGCAGAAAGTTTCAAATGCCAGCTCCCTAAATTTTCTCAGTACTGTTCCTCGAACAGGACGTCGCTTTCCCTCGAGGGTTTCCCACTCGAGTTCCCGAAGCATCTCCGTAACATTTACGTGATGTTAGAACCTACCGTTACCCAATATAGCAGCCCGTCTCTGAATTGCCTCGATGTTTTCCTTCAATCCGACCTGGTGCTGATCCCAAATATTCCAGCAGTACATAAGAACAGCGTCCTATATGCCGTCTCCTTTACAGATGAACCACACTTCCCCAAAATTCTCCCAATTAACCGAAGTCGACCATTCGCCTTCCCTACCATAGTCCTCACGTGCTCGTTTAATTTTATAACGCTTGCAACGTTACGCCCAGATATTTAAACTACGTGATTGTAGTAAGCTGGACGCTACAAATGCTGTATCCGAAGATTGTAGATTCCTACTCATCCGCCTTAACTTACATTTGTCTACATTTAGAGCTAGCTGCCATTCATTACACCTGCTAGATATTTTGTCTAAGTCATCTTGTACTCTGCTACAGTCATTCAACTCCGACACCTTCTCGTACACCACATCGTCATCAGCAAACAACGGCAAATTGCTGTCCACTCTGTCCCCTAGGTCATTTTTGTGTATAGAAAATAATAGCGGTCGTATCACATTTCCGTGGGGCGCTAGTGACTTTAGCCTTGTCTCTGATGAATACTGGCTGTCGAGGACAACATACTGGGTTCTAATATTTGAGAAGTCTTGGTGCCTCTCACGTATTTCGGAAACTGTTGCACATGTTCCTACCTTCGTTAACAGTCTACAGTGGACACCATGTCAAAGAATTTCCGGAAGTCTAGAAATATGAACTTGGCATGTTGCCATTCATCCACAGTTCACGGTACCTAGTGTGAAAAAAGGGTATTCTGAGTTTCGCACTAGCGATGCTTTCTAAAAGCTTACTGATTTGTTGACATAAGCCTCTCGGTCTCAAGAAAGTTTACTATATCCGAAATGAGAACATGTTCAAGTATTCCGCACTACACCGACGTCAACAATATTGGTCTGTAATTTTGCGGGTCCCTACTTTTCTCCTTCTTACGCGCCATTCGCTTGGAACTTTCCGCTGGGCGAGAGATTCGCTATAGATGCGACCTAAGTAAGGCGTCAGTGCCTTAGAGCATTCTCTGTAAAACCGAACTGGGATTCGCTTGGAACTTTCAGCTGGGCGAGAGATTCGCTGTAGATGCGAGCTAAGTAAGGCGCAGTGCCTCAGAGCATTCTCTGTAAAACTGAACTGGGATTCCATACGGACCTTTTGACTTACTTGTTTTCTAATCTCTCAGTTGTTTCTTTACGTCAGAGATGGTTATTACTGTGTCGTTCATACGGGCATCCTTTCGATGGTCGAACGACGTTACGTTTATACGATTCTCCTGCTTGAAAGATTTTTTAAACGCGAAATTTAAAACTTTCGCTCTCGTTTTTCTGTCTTCAGCTGCCTCACCACACTTGTCAACGAGTGACTCAATGGAAGCCTTAGCACCGCTGAGCGGTTTTGCATAGGAGCAGAATTTTCTCGAGTTCTCGCGCAGATCTTTCACTAAGGCATGACGGTGGTAGTTGATGTATGCTTCGCGCGCAGATCTTTTCACAGACGCACGAATCTCTACTAACCTTTGCCTGTCGTCATGTGCGAGTTCTCTTTTGAACTGAGAGTGCAACGTCCTTTGTCTCCGCGGAATTTTCAATATTTCTTTTTTAAAACACGGTTGGTCTTTTCTGTCCTCAATCCACCTACTGTGCAAATAAGTCCTCTACGTCCATCCTACTGAAAGTAAGTGCTGCCAGTTCAGTGTCTAAGGGAGAGGCTGATAACTGATTATCTGCTCTTTCTAGCAGCAACACTCTCCTAACCTTCTTGACTGCTTTCTTTATTAGCTTTCGTAACCACAGCTGTTACAATAACGTCATGATCACTAGTCCCAGTCTCTATACTGACGCTGTCGTGAATGTCCGGCCTGTTTGTAGCTACAAGGTCTAAGATACTTCCACTCTGTGTGGGCTGACGAACTAGCTACTCCAGTTTTCAGAAAAGTGTTGAAAAGTACTTCGCAAGCCCACCTGTCAGCAATTTTTTCCGTAGACGTCGCAGTTTATATTCGATAGGTTAAAGTCGCCTCCCACTAGTGTTGTATGATGTGGGTATTTATACGCTATTGGATATAGATTACCTTTGAATGAATCTTGAACTGCCACAGCGGAACATGGTGCCCGGTAAAAACATCCACCGCTTAAATTGGTTTCACCTAGACCTGTTATACGCGACCAGGTAACTTCACTGCCACACTCGGCTTCGACGTCAAAGAGAAAATATTTTCGTAAACTGCAATGAACACTTCCCCTATTGTGGCGTCTAACCTTTCTTTCCGACATACGTTTCGTGATCCGCTAAATATCTAAGAACTTACTGCTTCGGGTTTCAGCCAGTTCTCGGTCCCGAAAATAATTGAAGCGTGAGAACTTTCCTCGACGGCAGTAAATCCGGGAACTTTGATACGAATACTTGGACAGTTTACTGATAAAGTTTGACAGTCGAAGTATTTTTACTCTGCACGTAGTCTGAATTCCCTTTCTGCGTATCGACTGGCGAGATTTCGTCGCAGTTCCTCAAACTTCCGCCTGGCCTAAAAATACCTTCATGTGCACTCCACAAATACTCTGCTACCCGAGTAGCTGCTTCCTTTGTGTAGTGCATCCGTTACCTCTCTAGGGGAGTCCTCCAAATTACCACCCGATGACACAGGTCTAGAAATCAATGAGTATATGATCGTCAGAACAGTTCTGCACAATCCCCTTCCACTTACGTTTCCCGTAAATCCCCCCCCCCCCCCATATAACCTCTAAACGAAAAATCCAACAAGCCGAACACCAGAACGTTTTATCCACTGCCTGAGAGCTGTTCGTTCCACATTCAAGGACCTGCAGCACCCTCTCCGATTAACCATAAACCCACCACACAAAATGCCTTAACATAATGAAAACATCGCTGATAGGAATGCACACACACTTATACATCATCGAGAGAGAGAGAGAGAGAGAGAGAGATAGTGGTAGGTTCAAATGTCTCTGAACACTATGGGACAACACATCTGAGTTCATCAGTTCCCTAGAACTTAGAAGTACTTAAACCTACCTTAACCTAAGGACATCACATAAATCCATGCCCGAGGCAGGATTCGAACCTGCGACCGTAGCAGCAGCGCGGTTTCGGACTGAAGCACCTAGAACCGCTCGGCCACAGCGGCCGGCATAGTGGTACGTGCTGTATGCTTCGCGCATAGATATTTTCACAGACGCACGAACCTCTATACAGGGTGGTCCATTGATCGTGACCGGGCCAAATATCTCACGAAATAAGCGTCAAACGAAAAAAACTACAAAGAACGAAACTTGTCTAGCTTGAAGGGGGAAACCAGATGGCGTTATGGTTGGTCCGCTAGATGGCGTTGCCATAGGTCAAACGGATATCAACTGCGTTTTTTTTAAATAGGAACCCTCATTTTTATTACATATACGTGCAGTACATAAAGAAATATGAATGTTTCAGTTGGACCACTTTTTTCGCTTTGTGATAGATGGCGCTGTAATAGTCACAAATATATGGCTCACAATTTTAGACGAACAGTTGGTAACAGGTAGGTTTTTTAAAAATTACAATACAGAACGTAGGTACCTTTGAACATTTTATTTAGGTTGTTCCAATGTGATAAATGTACCTTTGTGAACTTATCATTTCTCAGAACGTATGCTGTTACAGCGCGATTACATGTAAATACCACACTAATGCAATAAATGCACAAAATGATGTCCGTCAACTTCACTGCATCTGGAAATACGTCTAACGACATTCATCTCAACAGCGAGTAGTTCGCCTTCCGTAACGTTCGCACATGCATTGACAATGCGCTGACGCATTTCGTCAGGCGTTGTCGGTGGATCACGGTAGCAAATATCCTTCAACTTTCCCCACAGAAAGAAATCGGGGGACGTCATATCCGGTGAACGTGCGGGCCATGGTATGGTGCTTCGACGACCAATCCACCTGTCAAGAAATATGCTATTCAGTACCACTTCAACCGCACGCAAGCTATGTGCCGGACATCCATCATGTTGGAAGTACATCGCCATTATGTCATGCAGTGAAACATCTTGTAATAACAGCGGTAGAACATTACATAGGCAATTAGCATACATTACACCATTTAGATTGCCATCGATAAAATGGGGGCCAATTATCCTTCCTCCCATAATGCCGCACCACACATTAACCCACCAAGGTCGCTGATGTTCCACTTGTCGCAGCCATCGTGGATTTTCCGTTGCCCAATAGTGCATATTATGCCGGTTTACCTTACCGCTGTTGGTGAATGACGCTTCGTCGTTAAATAGAACGTGTGCTAAAAATCTGTCATCGTCCCGTAATTTCTCTTGTGACCAGTGGCAGAAGTGTACACGACGTTCAAAGTCGTCGCTATGCAATTCCTGGTGCATAGAAACATGGTACGGGTGCAATCGATGTTGATGTAGCATTCTCCCAACACCGACGTTTTTGAGATTCCCGTTTCTCGCGCAATTTGTCTGCTACTGATGTGCGGATTAGCCGCGACAGTAGGTAAATCACCTACCTGGGCATCATCATTTGTTGCAGGTCGTGGTTGACGTTTCACATGTGGCTGAACACTTCCCGTTTCCTTAACTATCCGGCGAACGGTCCGGACACTTGGATGATGTCATCCAGGATACGGAGCAGCATACATAGCACACGCCCGTATGATTGAAAGTGTTTCCTGTTCTGTAAGTTATGCATAAAAGAAACTGCTTTATTCCAGAATAAATCCACTGGACGTGTCTTAACCTAAGTTGTGAAACGCGTTTGGGACATAAATAAATAGTGCTTCGAATAAGAAAAAGGTGTTTCAGTTTATCAAAAGAATCTTTGAAACGCCATTAATTAGCTATTTCAGGCACGTAACGGGTACTGGATTAAATTGTGGGTATTTCGCCACTCTCGGTGCATACGTAGATCTCCTCAGATATCTTAGAAACTAGACTGAGGAATCAGCTCCACATCAATTAGAAAAATCGTAGTGTGGCTTTTCCGCAGACAGATGACCCAGTATCTCATCTTCACTCATAGGATGTCCACCAAAAATTTCCGTAGAGAAAAACATCTTCCAAACTTCGATTTTGAACATGAAGTATGCATTATTCCGGGTCTCATGAGCTGAATTCCGTAAGTCCATAGTTGAAAGCCTAGTTAGGATGGTTTTTTGTAGATCCACCAGGAAGCTGTACGGAAATAGCAGGAATTACGACAGAATAGAATATCTCAGATTGCTGAATTCACCAATAGGCAAGGAGACCAGTAAAATTTTTGTAACATGTCTTGGTCGGATAATTGAGGCTTGTAGCAACAAAAATAAAAAAAAAACGCTGTCCACTTAATGTAGCATACATTAAACACTAAAGAACGGAAATAATGAAAATTTCAATGTATACCATCCCATGCTGGATGTACTGAAATTCATTTATTGCAGTTTAACGCATTACATAGTAACTCTTCGAATTACTGTAAAGAGCTAGTTTTTTAATTTTCTACTTGTCTGCGAAAAAATACGATTCAGAAACATTGTTGACGCAATGGCGAGTTGCTCCTCTTAGGCCGCATCAATATAGTCTGTGTAAATCATACTAACGAGACCGCAGAAAGACTGACCATGAACGCTGCTTCATCGCAGCAGCCAATCCGTCGAACACTGACACACTGCCGTGAAAAATTATGTCAGTCAGAGTCAGTTTATTAGTATGACTTCAAAATATATACATGCCTCGGTAAAATAAATTGTGATGACAACGAATCCGAAACTTTAATCAAAGACCTATCACAGTGGGTCAGAGGACACACTTCACATCTAGAAAATTGGTACCCTTCATCAAAACTATTTATGACACTATCTCACAGTTATAAAACAAATGAGACTGGGCCAGTGCTTGTGAACAGAAAGAATATGCCAAAAGATTTCTATAAATTAAAATTAAAGAGGAAGAATACAGAATGAGGAGCTGCAGTCGAATACTAGCTGTAAAATGGAAATATTGTTGACGCAATGGGGATGAGCGAGATGTTCACATTATGACGACAAAACAGGGAACAATGGAAATGACTACTCAAGGATCCAATCGTATATCGAAACCAAGAGGTGTTATTGAGCACAACAAGAAAATGATTGGAATCAATAAGCAACACCAGTACTAGCATGCTTCCCAATCATGTGAAAATATATGAAAGGATATCGAAAAACTTTGTTTTATCTTTTCGATATTTGTCTTTTCAATTCGTGCAGTTTGTGCAACAGAATAAATAACGAGAGAAAATAGAATTATGTTGATTATAGGATTAAAATAGCCGAATTCTTACTGAAGAATATACCAAAACCAGATTATAAAGGAACAAAGACAGGTATCACACGGCGATATGCCGGAGATACAGCATGCGAAATGCTGGGCTAGTTTTCTTAAGCGTGTTGACCCAGCAGCATCAAAATCAAGGCCATCAAGACTCTGTAAAGTTTTCACATAAAATATAAAGAAACCTAGTGAAACAACGTGGGAGTTCAAGAGAGATGCAAGGTTCCATTACATGTACCATACACTTCGAACCATATCACGCCTTTGAAGACTACTGATTTGCGTTGTTGAATTTTGTAAAAGTGCTAATTATGTGAATTCTGAGTGTATTCGGGAACTTGAGATAATGGTATTGGTTTATTACTATTATTATTCACATATGGGCCCAATAGAACCACGCCCTTTGCAATCCACCAATATCACTTTTGATGGTTGGCCTTCCTTTGTGTCCAAATTTGTTTCGTCCTCTCAGAATGAAGTCTCACCAGTCCGTTTTCTAATTTCCCTCTGACCAACTTTTCAAGCAGTTGGTTTATATTACATTGTACTGATTGATAATAAATCCTTTGTAGTATTTTTAACACAATTGTTAGTTGAATTTGTAACCACTTATTAAATATTTCACAAAACTAAACCAGTTGGATCTTACACATTTAATTACAGTCCGTAAGTCTCACGGAATTGGTACAATGTCGGACCGATTTGTCGAACCGTGGAATGCCTCGAAGGCCTGGCAATCACGTTTAAATTTTGGGCCCAGGTCGGTGGAACTTAAATCGTAGTTTAAGAGGTTAAACACACGGCAGCGCCCATGTCAGCTGGAATACCACAAATAGGGCCGCTTGGCCGAGCAGATGACTGCACGTTGCGGACATCGATTTCAGGTATGTACGCCACTGCCATCGGAACAGCACTGAAGCTTCTTCGATGTGTGCAAGCTACATCTCAACACTGAAGAGCGAGGTCAATTCTGACCCGCCCTATTAATATTACAAAAGAGTTCATCCGACACTGAGACCTGAGTAGATTAAGCGATGTAATGTACTTGCATCTCTCACAAGATAGTGACCAACCAGACTCCCTCGAACTCTGCTGAGACCTGGAAGCAGAGTCAGAGGACGATGAAACTTTTATACAGTATGGATGAAGAACACTGTGACTGTGATGAATAAAGGTTTCTTCAAATTACTGCAACCAGTCGCCCTTTATTTTGTTCTTCATTTTTTTTTATTATTCAGTTACCAGTTTTGAACCACATAGCGATTCATTATCAGATAGTACATAAACACATCGAAAAAATGTTTGCATCACCCCGGTTCCCAGAGCTCCTGAAATAGAGGTTGTCTGTGGATATTGTGTCACAGACACAGTCCCTTTGACTGTTCAGAGATGTCACTAAACCCGCCCAAAGATGTATACAACCATTCATGAGCAGCGCCTATTAGATGGAGGGGATCCGACAGCCGACCAGTTCCAGTCATTTCACCAGGAAGGAGGTACACGGATCGCATTGCCTGTAGTTCAATCATGCCTAGACGGTCAGTACCGTGATTCAGTCGCATCCGCATTGTTACTCTGTGCCGGGAAGGACTCTCAACAAGGTAAGTGCCCAGGCGTCTCAGAGTGAACCAAAGCGATGTTGTTCGGACATGGAGATACAGAGACATAGGAACTGTCGATGACATGCCTCGCTCCGGCCCCTAAGGGCTACTACTACAGTGGATAACGGCTACTTACGGATTATGACTCGGAGGAACTCTGACAGCAACACCACAATGTTGAATAATGCTTTTCGTGCAGCCACAGTAAGTCGTGTTACGACTCAAAGTGTGAGCAACAGAGTGCATGATGCGACGTCCATAGCGAGGTCCAAATGGTTCAAATGGCTCTGAGCACTTAACATCTGAGGTCATCAGTCCCCTAGAACTTAGAACTACTTAAACCTAACTAACCAAAGCACATCACACACATTCAGGATTTGAACCTGCGACCGTAGCGATCGCGCGGTTCCAGACTGAAGCGCCTAGAACCGCTCGGCCACCATGGCCGGCTAGCGAAGTCCATCTTTGAACCATGATACCTTGCAGCACGGTACAGACCAACCCAACAACATGCCGAATGGCCTGCTGAGTATTGGCATCACGTTCTCTTGACCGATGAGTGTCGCATATGCCTTCAACCAGACAATCGTGGGAGACGTGTTTGAATGCAACCCTGACACCCTGAAGGCCTTAGACACACCGTCCAGCGAGTGCAGCAGGGTGGAGGTCCCCTGCTGTTCTGGAGTGGCATTAAGTGGGCCGACGTACGCCGCTGGTGGTCATGGAAGGCGCCATAACGCCAGTGTGAATAGTATCCTCTGACCGATAGTGCAACCATATTGGCAGCATATTGGAGAGGCATTCATCTTCATGGTCGACAATTCGCGCCACCCTCGTGCACATCTTTTGAATGGCTTCCTTCAGGATAATGACATCGCTCGACTAGACTGGCCAGCATGTTCTCCAAACATGAATCCTTTCATGCCTGGGATAGATTGAAAAGGACTGTTTATGGACGACGTGACTCGCCAACCACTCGGAGGGGTCTACGCCGTATCGCCGTTGAGGTTTTGGACAACCTGGACCAACAGTGCCTTGATGAACTTGTGGATAGTATGCCACGACAAATACAGTGCTGTATCAATACAAGAGGACGTGCTACTGGGTATTAGAGGAGCTGATGTGTACAGCAATCTGGACCACCACCTCAGAAGGTGATCTCTATTACAATTTTCTGTACAGGTTCCAGAACTCTCGTAACCGAGGTGATACAAAACTTTTATTGAGGTGTGTATATTAACTCTCTGCAGCAGTGTGGGAATCACGTATAGTGATTTGTATCCGTTGGTTGGATGCTGGTGTACATCGTATTCTGGAAAACATGATGAATGTTTTCCAGTGACGTTAACTGTACTGCACTTTACTCACTTTGCCACAAGTAACACGTTGCCTCACACATTTAATACATGTAGCATCTGATGATGAATCGCTAGGCGGTTCAAAACCGCTAATGGAGTAATAAAAAAATTAAAGAACAAAATAACAGGCGACTGGTTGCAGTAATTTCAAGAAACCTTTAGAACCGAGGTTGAAAATACCGCTTCAGTTGTAAATCACTTTATTTTCACTTTTAGAAGATGATGAATAGGAATCACGAGTTGCCCACTGCTTGGGACGGTGACTAACAACTTGCTGAAACTTAGTTTAATTTCTAAAAGCATGCTGAGTTGCCGAAGCGAACTCGAATGTGTTTGCAATTTGAAGCACTTCATCAAGACTAGGATCGAGCTTCTCCAAAGCTTTAGCTATTACCTTCCTGGCAGTGGCAAAGTGCACAAGCACAACTCGAAGCAATGATTCCGCACGGTACTGGCGACTGAAACTGCAGTTGTGTGTGAGACGGTGCAGGTCGGAAGTCCAAGCTGTGTACAGTTGTCCACAACACTTAAGATACCTTAAACTGTAGGCTAACCGCATTAAGGTGTATCTGCTCATTGCAGTATTTGGTTATCAGAGCACGGAGCTAAACGAAAGATGTTTCACCAGAGGCCAAGAGTCGATGCAGCTTCTGCACGATTTCGTATAACTGATTACGAGAACTCAAAAACCTAGCACTTTGCTGCCCACCTGAAATGCCATATGGAAAACAGTAGAGTTCAAAACGGTGGAGGTGGACTTACCAGCTCTCCGCAGACTCGTCGAAGGCAGCGAACGGCGGAGAGGACGTAGCCGTAGCCACCGACTGACTAGGGAGCTACTCCTGAGAGATGAGCAGCAGGAGAACGGCCCGCTGTTCTTTGTACCGTTGCTCTGAAGCCGCGAACTGTTTCTTTGGAGTGACTGCTCTTGAAACCAAAGTTCCATAAACTTGAGTCCACAATATGGGAACCAGAGTTGAATACGTCGCCATAAACGTGACAGGGTCAGAACTCGTCGCCACTGAAGTCTCCGCACCTGATACAAACGTGTGATCTGTGAATGAAGCCAATGTTTTCTTTAGTGGAGCACTGTATACACACCTGAACACAAACCAGCAAATCATTTTGATAGTGGGGTCGACATCCAAATACGGGCATATGGAACAGGCTCCCAGATACGTGATTGGCTCGAAGACGTCTTAAGTAATAGATCCAGGTGTGATGTCCTCGATGGCGAGTGTTCATCGGAGACCGGGCAACATCAGGAGTGCCCCGTAAAAGTGTGGTAGGACCGTCGCTATTTTCCATATACATAAATGATCAGGCAGACGGATGGGCAGCTATCTGCTGTAGATGCTGTGGTGTACAGGAAGATATCTACGATAAGTGACTGTAGGTTGATACAAGTCGACCTAGAAAAAATTTCCAGTTGCTGTGATGAATGACAGCTGTCTCTTAATGTGGAAATGTGTAACTTAATGAGAATAAGTAGGAAAACAAACCTGCGATTTTCGGATACAGCATTAGCAGTGTCCTGCTTGACACAGTCACGTCATTTAAACATCTGGGCATAATTCTGTGAAGCAATATGAAATGGAGCAAGCATGTGAGAACTGTGGTGGGGAAGATGAATTGTCAACATCGGTTTATTGGGAGAATTTTAGGAAAGTATGGTTAATCTGTGAAGGAGACCGTGTATAGGATGCTTGTGCGGCCTATTCTTGAGTACTGCTTGAGTGTTTGGGATCCACACCAGGTCAGATTCAAAGAAGACATCAAAGCAGTTAAGAGGCGAGCTGCTAGATCTGTTACCAGTGGGTTCGATCAGCATGCAGGTGTTACGGATATGCTTCAGACGCTCAAGTGGAAATCTCTGGATGGAAAAAGGCATTCATTTCGAAGAACACAACCGAGAAAGTTTAGTGAACCGGCATTTAAAGCTGACTGCCGCCATCATACATTGCGCGTAGGGACCACGAAGATAAGATATGAGAAATGACTGCTCATATGGAGACATATAAACAGTCGATTTTGTCTCGTTCTGTCTGCGAGTGGAGCAGGGAATGAAACGACCAATTGTGGTACTGGGTACCCTCCACCACGCACCTACAGTGACTTGCAGAGTATGTGTGTAGATGTAGATATAGATGTACATACCAGCTACTGGTTTAACTCAGACTATGCACTGTGCCATCGCCGCTCGCCTACAACCAAGTCCCTTTTAGCTGAGATAATATGACACTGTGATTCCAAACAG
Source organism: Schistocerca americana (assembly GCF_021461395.2). NCBI lineage: Eukaryota > Metazoa > Arthropoda > Insecta > Orthoptera > Acrididae > Schistocerca > Schistocerca americana. The sequence continues at coordinate 265,928,980 of NC_060120.1, forward strand.
TTTGCTAGTTTTGTAACATGCTAAGCATTACACATACACATAGCTCAGAAGCTGAAAAGAAGGCTTTTTTACTCCATTCTGTAGTTCTCCTGACAGCCCACTGTGGAGGTATTTAGTCTGAGTGTACATTACTCAGTCGTGAACATAGTGCTCCACAGCTCCATCTTCTTGTCTCTCATTTATCTCCTCTGCATTGCTGGTACGCCCATAACACCACCACTAGTTCACCTCCTTCAGTATGCTGATGACACCACTTTCCTTCTCCTTCATCCTATACTTCAGAAACCCCAATTATCCCTCCCAATCTAGGGGTTGTTTTGGAGGAGGAGACCAGACAGCGAGGTCATCGGTCTCATCGGATTAAGGAAGGATGGGGAAGGAAGTCGGCCGTGCCCTTTCAAAGGAACCACCCTGGCATTTGCCTGGAGCGATTTAGGGAAATCACAGAAAACCTGAATCAGGATGGCCGGAAGCGGGATTGAACCGTCGTCCTCCCGAATGCGAGCCCAGCGTGCTAGCCACTGCGCCACCTCGCTCGGTCCCTCCCAATCTACATCAGTTTCCCCCCTGGAGTAACCAACGACTCCTCAAGATCGACCTCTCCAAAACCCAGGCAATAACTGTTGTTGTGGTCTTGAGTCCTGAGACTGGTTTGATGCAGCTCTCCATGCTACTCTATCCTGTGGAAGCTTCTTCATCTCCCAGTAGCTACTGCAACCTACATCCTTCTGAATCTGCTTAGTGTATTCATCTCTTGGTCTCCCTCTACGATTTTTACCCTCCACGCTGCCCTCCAATGCTATATTGGTGATCCCTTGATGCCTCAGAACATGTCCTACCAACCGATCCCTTCTTCTAGTCAAGTTGTGCCACAAACTTCTCTTCTCCCCATTCCTATTGAATACCTCCTCATTAGTTACGCGATCTACCCACCTAATCTTCAACATTCTTCTGTAGCACCTCATTTCGAAAGCTTCTATTCATTTCTTGTCCAAACTAGTTATCGTCCATGTTTCACTTCCATACATGGCTACGCTCCATTCAAATACTTTCAGAAACGACTTCCTGACACTTAAATCTATACTCGATGTTAACAAATTTCTCTTCTTCAGAAACGCTTTCCTTGCCATTGCCAGTCTGCATTTTATATCCTCTCTACTTCGACCATCATCAGTTATTTTACTCCCTAAATAGCAAAACTCCTTTACTACTTAAGTGTCTCATTTCCTAATCTAATTCCCTCAGCATCACCCGATTTAATTTGACTACATTCCATTATCCTTGTTTTGCTTTTGTTGATGTTCATCTTATATCCTCCTTTCAAGACACTTTTCATTCCGTTCAACTGCTCTTCCAAGTCCTTTGCTGTCTCTGACAGAATTACAATGTCATCGGCGAACCTCAAAGTTTTTACTACTTCTCCATGAATTTTAATACCTACTCCGAATTTTTCTTTTGTTTCATTTACTGCTTGCTCAATATACAGATTGAATAACATCGGGGAGAGGCTACAACCCTGTCTCACTCCTTTCCCAACCACTGCTTTCCTTTCATGCCCCTCGACTCTTATAACTGCCATCTGGTTTCTGTACAAATTGTAAATAGCCTTTCGCTCCCTGTATTTTACCGCTGCCACCTTCAGAATTTGAAAGAGAGTATTCCAGTTAACATTGTCAAAAGCTTTCTCTAAGTCTACAAATGCTAGAAATGTAGGTTTGCCTTTTCTTAATCTTTCTTCTAAGATAAGTCGTAAGGTTAGTATTGCCTCACGTGTTCCAACATTTCTACGGAATCCAAACTGATCTTCCCCGAGGTCCGCTTCTACCAGTTTTTCCATTCGCCTGTAAAGAATTCGCGTTAGTATTTTGCAGCTGTGACTTATTAAACTGATAGTTCGGTAATTTTCACATCTGTCAACACCTGCTTTCTTTGGAATTGGAATTATTATATTCTTCTTGAAGTCTGAGGGTATTTCGCCTGTCTCATACATCTTGCTCAACAGATGGTAGAGTTTTGTCATGACTGGCTTTCCCAAGGCCATCAGTAGTTCTAATGGAATGTTGTTTACTCCCGGGGCCTTATTTCGACTCAGGTTTTTCAGTGTTCTGTCAAACTCTTCACACAGTAGCTTATCTCCCATTTCGTCTTCATCTACATCCTCTTCCATTTCCATAATATTGTCCTCAAGTACATCGCTCTTGCATAAACCCTCTATATACTCCTTCCACCTTTCTGCCTTCCCTTCTTTGCTTACAAGGGAACCTGCCCATCGCACCCCCCCTCAGATTTAGTTATAAGTTGGCACAGTAGATAGGCCTTCAAAAACTGAACACAGATCAATCGAGAAAACAGGAAGAAGTTGTGTGGAACTATTGAAAAAATAAGCAAAATATACAAACTGAGTAGTCCATGACAACATAGGCAACATCAAGGATACTGTGACCGTAGGAGCGCCGTGGTCTCGTGGTAGCGTGAGCAGCTGCGGAACGAAAGGTCCTAGGTTCAAATTTTCCATCGAGTGAAAAGTTTAACTTTTTATTTACAGTTTATGTGACAAACTCTTCTGTTTTCATCACTTTTTTGGGAGTGATTATCACATCCACAAGAAAGCCTAAATCGGATAAGGTAGAAGAATCTTTTTACCCATTAGCCAAGTGTACAAGTTAGGTGGGTCGGCAACATATTCCTGTCATGCGACGCACATGCCGTCACCAGTGTCGTATAGAATATATCAGATGTGTTTTCCTGTGGAGGAATCGGTTGACCTATGACCTTGCGATCAAATGTTTTTGGTTCCCATTGGAGAGGCACGTCCTTTCGTCCACTAATCGCACGGTTTTGCGATGCGGTCGCAAAAACACAGACACTAAACTTATTACAGTGAACAGAAACGTCAATGAACGAACGGACAGATAATAACTTTGCAAAAATAAAGAAAGTAAAATTTTCACCAGAAGGAAGACTTGAATCAAGGACCTCACATTTAGCAGCTGCTCACGCTACCACAGCGCTCTAGAGCTCATATTGTCCATGATGTTGTTTATGTGGCTCATGGACTACTCAGTTTGTATATTTTGCTTATTTTTTAACAGTTCCACACAACTGTGCCAACTTATAACTAAATCTGAGGGGGGTGCGATGGGGAGGTTCCCTTGTTAGAACTGGGTTGCCATCTGAGCTCTTCATATTCATACAAGTGGTTATCTTCTCTCCCAAGGTCTCTTTAATTTTCCTGTAGGCAGTATCTATCTTACCCCTAGTGAGACAAGCCTCTACATCCTTACATTTGTCCTCTAGCCATCCCTGCTTAGCCAGTTTGCACTTCCTGTCGATCTCATTTTTGAGACGTTTGTATTCCTTTTTGCCTGCCTCCTTTACTGCACTTTTATATTTTCTCCTTTCATCAATTAAATTCAATATTTCTTCTGTTACCCAAGGATTTCTACTGTCCCTCGTCTTTTTACCTACTTGATCATCTGCTGCCTTCACTACTTCATCCCTCAGAGCTACCCATTCTTCTTCTACTATATTTCTTTCCCCCATTCCTGTCAATTGCTCCCTTATGCTCTCCCTCAAACTCTCTACTACCTCTGGTTCTTTCAGTTTATCCAGGTCCCATCTCCTTAAATTCCCACCTTTTTGCAGTTTATTCAGTTTCAATCTGCAGTTCATAGCCAATAGATTGTGGTCAGAATCCACATTTGCCCCTGGAAATGTCTTACAATTTAAAACCTGGTTCCTAAATCTCTGTCTTACCATTATATAATCTATCTGACACCTTTTAGTATCTCCAGGATTCTTCCAGGTATACAACCTTCTTTTATGATTCTTGAACGAAGTGTTAGCTATGATTAAGTTATGCTCTGTGCAAAATTCTACAAGGTAGCTTCCTCTTTCATTTCTTCCCCCCAATCCATATTCACCTACTATGTTTCCTTCTCTCCCTTTTCCTACTGACGAATTCCAGTCACCCTTGACTATTAAATTTTCGTCTCCCTTCACTACCTGAATAATTTCTTTTATCTCGTCATAGATTTCATCAATTTCTTCATCATCTGCAGAGCTAGTTGGCATATAAACTTGTACTACTGTAGTAGGCATGGGCTTTGTGTCTATCTTGGCCACAATAATTCGTTCACTATGCTGTTTGTAGTAGCTTACCTGCACTCCTATTTTTTTTATTCATTATTAAACCTACTCCTGCATTACCCCTATTTGATTTTGTATTTATGACCCTGTAATCACCTGACCAAAAGTCTTGTTCCTCCTGCTACCGAACTTCACTAATTCCCACTATATCTAACTTTAACCTATCCATTTCCCTTTTTAAATTTTCTAACCTACCTGCCCGATTAAGGGATCTGACATTCCACGCTCCGATCCGTAGAACGCCAGTTTTCTTTCTCCTGATAACGACGTCCTCTTGAGTAGTCCACACCCGGAGATCCAAATGGGGGACTATTTTACCTCCGGAATATTTTGCCCAAGAGGACGCCATCATCATTCAATCATACAGTAAATCTGTATGTCCTCGGGAAAAATTACTGCTATAGTTTCCCCTTGCTTTCAGCCGTTCACAGTACAAGCACAGCAATGCCGTTTTGGTTAATGTTACAAGGCCAGATCAGTCAATCATCCAGACTGTGGCCCCTGCAACTATTGAAAAGGCTGCTGCCCCTCTTCAGGAACCACACGTTTGTCTGGCCCCCTCAACAGATACCCCTCCATTGTGGTTGCACCAACGGTACGGCCATCTGTATCGCTGAGGCACGCAAGCCTCCCCACCAATGGCAAGGTCCATGGTTCATGGGGGGGGGGGGGGGGGGGGGGGAGGCAATAACTACAGAATGGAAAATGATCACCTTCTGTATCTTACCATTTATGACCATCCCATCCAATTCAGTAATAAAGTAAAACACCTTGACCAACAACTAAAATGAAAATCTCACCTACTAACAATCCAACACAAAGCCCACAATAGGCTACAACTGCTACCTGGCTAAACTTGGTAATTACACTCACTGTCCTCCACACATAGGAAAACCTTGACCTGACCTGACCTGTCCTTGTCTATGCTTGTCATGCCCTCCAAATTCTTGAATGTCATGTACTCCACCTCATTATCAACTTATGTTTACCTTCCCCCAGATAGTTCCTCCAGCAGTTCTTCAAAGTACCACCCTTCCTCACTCGCATCGAAAACTTCTCCATATCTGATAGGAACTGCAAATTAAGATTCCAATAACCATAATGTTTCCCCTGTGATCACCAATCCCAGTTTAATGCCACATGTTTACAAACACATCACATCATCCCTCCAGCTGCACACACTCCAGATCCTATCCCAGATACTGACATTTCTCGCACCCCACCCCCTCCCCAACATTTGTTTATCCTACCAGCTACAATTGCCTGTTGAACTCACTTCACATCAGATCTCCCCCTCCCTTTTCTCTATCCACCTCTCCCCATCCTGTCCATTCTTTGTATCGGCCCATTCATTAGATTCCTCCTCACCATCTGTTTTCCTGCTACTCATCCCAACATCTGCCTTCTTTCCAGTAGTTCCTTACCTTAAGGACTGCCTGTATTTTTCAGCCCATAACTGTCAGTCCTATAGAATGCATTCTCTCCTTCCCAAATCCTTTTCTCCCATTGCAGGTCCTGCAGATTTTAAGTCAGAGTGCAGCGCTATTTCTCTAGAGATTGTTTGCCTTTCGGCAGTATGTTAATAGGGGCACATATATTGTGTTTTTTAACATTTACTCCTCCCATTTTAATATTTTTTAAAAATACAATGTAATTGCTGACAAAACTCAATTGTACTTCTTAAAATCACTGAAAATTCTTCTCATTTTGATAATTTTTGTTTCGCTTTTGTTACTTTTTTTAAAGCTCTTGGCTGAAGAGTGGAATGTTGTACTGTTGACAGCTCATCCCTCCACATGTGGATTGAGGGAAATGAAAGGAAAAAAATTCTGAGCTTAGGTTTTATAAATGAAAAATGTATGTTGATGGTCAATGCATTTTTCTGGAATGAAATAAACTCAAATACTAAAATAAAAAAACTTGGAGTTATTTTTACTAAAATTTTACTGCATTTAGATTGTGCTATGTCTGGAGGCTAATATGTTTTTTTTTTTTTTTGTCCCAGTATTAAAGTGATTTTAATGTTTGCTTTCATGGGTTTTATGAACTGATAATTGAAATACACAAATATTCTTATAAATGACCGGAAAAGTTATTTTATTTTATGTGAAAACACAATCAGAAAATCCTTCATAATTTTGCCATTTTTATGAAATTGCAAAAACCAGTTTTTTGTGAAAGAGAGATATGTTTTTCATGTAGCACACTGCACATATGTGAAACCCTAATACCAAGGCAACCTACATCTGAAAAGCCTTACATCAATTCTGTTTAGGTGGCACAGGCTTTGTTGTTCTGGGGCACTTCCTCTTTGGACCTGCATCATCTTTATCAGATTTTTCCTTCCTCTTCAGTCTCCTCTTCCTGATGTATTCTCTCTTATGGGTGTGTAGTTGTTGGCGAGTGTGGAACCAGTGCTACATCAGAAAGAACATATACTGTAGAAATAAAGAATCAATTTTTTCATTGTTTATTGTATATTATAATATCATATTCTAAAACACTGTAGTAGAAAATTGCTAGAAACAAGCAGAAATTACAATTATTTTGTGAAGCCATACTTACAGTGTAATAAATAGCTTTTTTCAAGAAGGTGCTGCCACTACTGCGAGCATGCAGAAACGAAGACAAGTGATAAAGCAAAGCACATGGTGTAATGCACACAGTACACTCAGGGACAACAAGATTAGTTTGCCATGAGCCATAAATATTAAAAGCTGGGTGTAGGTTCTATGTTAAATGAGGACTGAGCAGGTTACTGAAGCCTCAGTAGGGGTCAGCAGAGTTAATCTTTTTTAATGCTAGTAGTGAGACAACAAATAGCACATAACATTAAATAAATATGTGTCAAATTTTAGAATGAATTACAAGAGGACCTCACAATTTGGATTTAATTTTTCAGAGAAAATATTATACACCAGAAAGAATTACAGTTCAACAGTGGAGAAGCTAGGCCAGAGTAAGTGATGTGTGGTGAGTGAAAGAAGGGCTTATAACCTCCCTCCAGTTTTGCACCAAACTTTATTATTCACATAGGCTGAAGATAAAGTTATATTTAATTAATTTAGTATAATAGGTAATAGCCCTTTCATGTAATTTATTGTCGTGCCCTTCTGTTCTTGTGAAAACTAAGGAAAACTACTAAATTCTCCTTTGGCAAATACTGAATTTTATTAATTAAAACATCCTTTCATAAACCTACACTTATAAACACTCAACAGGAAACAAATACTATGTGCCATTACGCCTATATTCTGCTACTAAACTCCAGCCTCGTTACCGAGCAACCTTCTCTAGCCGCTCACACACCTTATTTCCACTCACGAACTCTAACACTCGACTCTCGCTCACGTACTCGCACATTGTTGATTGCACTGCAGTCTTTCCTTTATTTTACGATCGCTGCATAGTGCATGATCCATACTATGTAAGGGTACTGTGCCCTTACGTATCCCCACTAAAATAATACTTTAATATGATAAAATGTAATGGTGACATTAGATCTGAATACTGAAGTTAAAAAATACATATAATGACAAAAAAGACAAAAAATGTAAAATTTAACATTATAAAATTACAGTAGTTGGTCAAAACTATTTGTTTATCAATGTAGAACCACAACTGATTAAGAATAATTCTCAATGGAGTCCCTATTTACAATATTTGTTTATATTTGCAAATGGAAAATGGCATTTAATAAATTAAAGTTAGTATCACACTGCATTAAAATCAATTAGCTCATTGAATCAATCACTAGTTAGCAACAAGATAATTCAGGTTACTCACAAATGCTTGTGTATATTGCATAATCTCACTGAAATAACATAGCAGGATGAGACCAAATGCTGTAACTTCCCATTGAAATACCATGGCTAAATGTGACACATTAATTAACAATTGTCTATTACTATTGACTATTGATGTAATTTGTCAGAATGAATTGAATATAAATCACTGTATTCAGTGAATAGAAACATAGGTCTAACTGATTCAAAAGTAAGCAAAATAATAAACAGACCACTCTAACTACTGCACAATATTGACAGGAAACTATTCTGTTACTACCCCACATAAATTTATAGTCCTAGTCGCAGCATATTTTGAAAATCTGTTACTGTTAGATTTTGGCACAGAGTTTACAGGGTCAGAAACACAAGAAATTGGGAAAAAGCACAAACCTTGGAGAGTAAACCATAAGCAAATAATCACATTGGAAAACGCTTTGTTACATAGCACTTCATATATAATTACTCTGCTTTACCGAGCGAGGTGGCGCAGTGGTTAGCACACTGGACTCGCATTCGGGAGGACGACGGTTCAATCCCGTCTCCGGCCATCCTGATTTAGGTTTTCTGTGATTTCCCTAAATCGTTTCAGGCAAATGCCGGGATGGTTCCTTTGAAAGGGCACGGCCGATTTCCTTCCCAATCCTTCCCTAACCCGAGCTTGCGCTCCGTCTCTAATGACCTCGTTGTCGACGGGACGTTAAACACTAACCACCACCACCACCACCACCACTCTGCTTTAGGTCCCTGCCTATACGGTGAGTCGTAAATCACAAGCAAACACACTGGTTCAAGATGCACTGGGCTGTGGCATCGACGCCGCCAGGGATACACCACCACATCACTGGTTACTCAGCTTTTTTGCTTTCCTGTAGGATGCGATGCAAAACACACGTATTCGTTGCTTTCGATGAATTACAAGGCTGTGGCATAGAAGCCGCTGGGGTCTGTAGAATCGTTGCCTCTGCAATTTGGTGGAATTCTCGTTACGGCGTCATGACAGCGACTCCCGCGTCATGAAGCTTGTTGATCAGCATCCCATGGTTCCGCACTAGCGCAGCGCTGGAACAAGCGATGGTCGCGCTGCGTGCTATGTCCTCCATGGAGGTAAGAATAAGGGGAGATGGCGCTACGTATCCCAGCCGTACTACGTTTTGAAGCCATGGGGGCGTGGCTCGCTGCCATGACACTCTGACCAAAACATTGCCAGTGTGCTATAGCGCTGCGTGTATTACAGTCACTAATTGCACCATATACGCACGTAACATCATCAGATTGGTTGTTTCAAAGTTTTTGTTTAAAATAAAATCTCGTAAAGGCTAGCCTTCAATGTAAACGATACAATTTTGTTAATTCAGTAATAAACGTGTATCACAAACTAAATAATAGAAACTGAAAACTGAGTTAGCTATACCCTCCCTCCAAAGCCCCATAAATACATTTTGTTTGTAATACGTACTGGGTCATTTCAGTTACGTTACACTACTGGGAAACACTGTTCATTACCACCAATATTTACTGAAATACGGTACATAGAATGGCAAATCTACACAGTGTCCTGTTTAGGCCTATACTTTACGCCAGTTAATGTAGTGTTAGCTTTTAATTTGGTACATGATGAAGACAAAGTGAGTTACTCAACACTTCGATTATCGACGATGCGTACGTATTAAAAAAAATGGTTCAAATGGCTCTGAGCACTATGGGACATAACTTCTAAGGTCATCAGTCCCCTAGAACTTAGAACTACTTAAACCTAATTAACCTAAGGACATCACACACATCCATGCCCGAGGCAGGATTCGAACCTGCGACCGTAGCGGTCACGCGGTTCTAGACTGTAGCGCCTGAAACCGCTCGGCCACATCGGCCGGCCGTACGTATTATACTGAAACGTGAACTTGAAAACTATGAATTTAATTCTTTGAATTAACATACCTTTTGCAAATGTTTTGGGTGTGTAGGGAAAACTGATGGTACAGCATTTTCTCGGAGCCTTACTGTTGAAAGGGAAGTTCGGTCTATGTCCTCTTCTCGGAAATGCGGAGAACATATAGTGCTCCATTTAGACGCACGCCAATTCTTCCTCCTCACGGCATTCTCCCACAGAGCTTTCCGACTTTCATTTTTAGGAAATCTAAAATCATACAGAAGAAAAACACGCTATAGTACAAGTACCGATGTAGCACACGTTCATTCACAATGAAGTTGTAAAATCACACTTAACGAGACAACTTACACATGAAATGTTATTCCCTTCTATTTCGCATCACAATCAGAACGATTCGTACATCCGAACACCACACAAGTCACCATAATTGCGCAAAATCCTTCCAAAAGCGAGCAACAAGCCTATGCACACAAGCCTACAACAGCAATGTTTTGGTCGGATTGAGATGGCTACCCTCGGCTTCACATAGCTTCACAGCTGTGACGTCACGGCGTCTCCCTCTATTCTTACCTCCATGATGTCCTCGGAGGCGTTGCAGATCCACTGCTGCACTAGCGACAAGTGACGACCGAGCTGCGCGCGCATCGCTTCACGTCGGTGGCTCCATGTCGGTTCGCCAACATCCAATCACGAAAGGGAATTTGGCGGTTGGGAAACAAAACACACCGCGCGCTCACATCAGTGTGTAGTAAACACAACTCTCGCACCACGCGTCCCTATTATTGCTTATGGACGTTTCTGTGGCTCAAGCACTGTACAATGTTTTCTTGATGGCACAAAATGTTTAAAACTGATTGCACCTAGCTCACAATGGCTATCTGCTATTGTCCACTATAATGAACTCACAATAGTTACCGACTATTGTCCATTTACTTTCAAACAGACAAAATGATATGTTCACAAATAACACAACGTTCACTTTTCGACAGAGCATCTGTTGTCTTGCAAAACTTCTTACAAATGATGCAGTTTTCTACATGTTGTAGGCTATGATACTGACCAGATGCACCATTTCAGTTTCAACCGAATTAGGGTGAACAAGTTTTCTAATTTTGAATGGTCCTCGGTGGTAGAGATGAAACTTTTTATCTCTTCAGTTGCACTTGACGATTTAATGTGAGTTCGAATGAGTACTAAATTACCGACTATGTACGTAATCGGCTTCACTATCTCGTCAAGATTTTAAAATTGATCGTACTTTCCGTGCCATGTTATAGAAGATGACGTTCTCTTGCAATTTTGGTACACATTTACGTGGTCCAAAATGAGCATAGCTCACGAGCACATATATTATTAATTCGTCCATAACATGTTTGGGTATACATGGCCTCCAATGATCAGAATTCATGTCGCTTCGACAGTAAATGACGCCATCTTGTTTTAAATAATATTGACGTATCTTGTGGCTACCCTCGGCCTTCGGATCATCATATTTTTCTTTAATCATCTTCAATATTTCGTCTGCATCCTGTTCTTGTTTCCGCAGTCGTTCTTCCCGCGAACCATACCCGACTTGAACAGGAAAGGGAGGTAATGACAGTGGCACGTAAAGTGCCCTTCGCCACACACCGTTGGGAGGCTTGCGGGGTATACATGTAGATGTAGATGTTCCGCAGAATACTGCGTATATGAAGCTCGCCTTCGCACCTCGCATAAAATGAATCCTTATATGTTTCTGGTATGGATGCGCAACATTAATCTTTTCCTTCTGATAGCCTTGACAGAGCATGCGGCACGACGTTCTGCTTTCCTGGTTTATACTAAATCTCAAAACTTTTTTGCTGAAGCGTTAATGACCACAGGGTTAGCCTGTTGTGCATCAATTTGCAACTCATCAAAAATGATAATGCTTTGTGATCTGTCACTATGACAGTATGCCTTCCAAATAGGTGAAAACGAAACTTTTAGAAACTTCTATTTTCGTGACAGTATGTTTTCGCTCTCAGTTCGTGAGTACGCGACTCGCAAATGCAATAGTATTATGTTCAATAACTCCATTGACTTCAATTACTTGATATAATTCCGCGCCAAGAGCATAATCACTTGAATCGGTCCCAAGCTACAACTTTTTACTTAAATCAGGGTGGTGAAGGACAGGTGTTTCACACAGCTGGTTTCTTACTAAATCAAATGCTTCCTCATGTTCATGAGTCCATTTCCATATAGCATCCTTTCTCAGCAAGTCCATTAAGATATAAGAAGATAAGCAGCATCCGGAAAAATAATGAGGATAAAAGTTGCAGAAGCCAAAAACCGACTTAAGTTGCTTACGGCACTTAGGTGACTGAAAATTTCTTACTGTGTCCATTTTTGTTGGATCCAGTTCAATCCCTCGTGACGAAATAATATGCCCAAGGAATTTAATTTGCAACTTGGCGAATTCCGATTTTTCCAGGTTAACAACCACTCCAGCTTCCCTAAATGCCTGAAGTACCCGATGAATAATTTCCACAGGGTCTTCCCATGAAGCTGTGCTAATCAAAATATCGTCCACATATTTCGACAAATCTTCGCCTAAAACTTTGTCCAGTGCTCTCATAAAAGCCGATGAAGAAATCGACAGACCAAAAGGCATTCTCTGAAACTGGTAACTTCTCCCATTATAAAGAAATGCTGTATGCTTCCTACTATTCTCTTGTAGCAGTAATTACCAGTAACTACTAGTTAAATCAAGGCTACTTAGATGATGGACTCCTTTAAATCTTTGTAACAAAAATTCCAGATTTTCTGACTGATCACGCTGTGGTAAAATTATGCGATTCATCGCACGGGCGTCAAGAACAATGCGAACTGTGCCATCCTTCTTTGCTACAGTTTGTATTGGGTTTGAATATTCGCTATCTGTGCGCTCAAGTATTTGATTATTCAGCATCCTCTGTATTTCCTTGTTAACAGCTTCCCTTTTTGCCAGTGGTATCGCGTATGACTTACTGCGAAATGGTTCATGTTCCTTTACTTTAATTTCACAAACACATCCTTCAATTAATCCCGTTACCTTTGAAAATATGTCGACGTAGCCTCTCAGTAGTTCCCTCAGTTCTTCTTGTTCTGCTTCAGTCAAATCCACCAATACTCGAATCTTGGTTCGAACACAATTTAGAGTAGCCTTATCGTTCCTCTCTCGCTGCTTAGCGTAGTTCTCAGAACTGTTTAAAGTTACAGTTTCATCTTCTCCTCTATAACGAATCATCCTTATCTTCACGCCCGCAGCGCCCTTATCATCACCCACAATAAATCCCTTAAATACAATTCTTCTTTCTTCATTATCTTTCCGCGTCCGCAGTCGATTCTCCTCAAAATAAATACCGCATCTCATCTCTGACAACCAATCAACTCCGAGAACTAGTGCGACATTGAGAGAACCAACGATTAACACACTGTGCTCGTATTAGTCCCCTTGAATACGAAATCTTAGTGGTCCTTTAATTGGTTTGCTTCGGTTTCCAACTGCACTGACAATACGTGCGCCGTTAACAGGAAATGTGGGAATGGTTACAAGATTGTTTAATTGAGCAGATAGGTTTTCAGAAATAGCACTTCCCTAGCTAGCTGAATCAATTAATGCATCCACAACAATACCAGGCATCAGAATTTCTTTAGTAGTTTCTTCATCTTCTCGGCACAAATCCTCTTTGACGTCATTTACATGTTCACACTTTATGGCATTTATCATAATATCCGACCCTTGTCCCTGTGACAGAATTTTGGAGCGGGTCGTCTCCGAAACTTTGCTTAGTTTAACTGTTCAGAATCTCGCTGATTGAGATCGCGGCTTCTTGCACGTTCTGGCGATCGATGCTGTCTTTCTCTGTAATTGCGTGGCCAGTTCGGCGGATGATTTGACCTGAATCCGTCTTGTACATTGTATCTGTTTCTTCTGTGTCTATCATCATCTCGGCGATCAAACACTTTCGGTCGTCCGCAGCTTGGACTTTCTTCCCGCGATGGGCCCTTTATGACGATTCGGGTAATTACTGTTACTGTTTCGCTCACGTTGTTCCCGTTCGACACTGAGTGCTTCCATCCGGTCAATTAGCAAACACACTTGCTCCATTATGAACTGTGGTGTGAGTGCTAACTTCTCACCCACCAAAAATGATAATTTCTGGATTAATATAAGCATCAGCTCTTCTTCTTTAACCGGATCGTCCAAGTACGCATTGTCATTCCAGTACCTTTGCATAAATTCACGCATTTACCGTGATGTCTTGCATAGTTCGGCGGTGTGAGAATTTTTGGTTTTACATCCCACTGTTTTCCTTTAAACCAAAATTTGTTCAAGAATGCTGTTTCAAATTCTTCATACTTGGCGTAATTGTCGGATACACTTATACGCCAAATATGTGCCTCACCCTTCATGTGACTGACGAAAGTATCGATTTTAGTACGTACCTTATAATGCCTCCGAAACGCATGTTTCACTTGTTTAATGAACGCAAGTGGGTGTTTCGGTTCATAGTCATGAAATTTTCAACCGGTCAGACCACTGTCAACAATTACTTGCGTCAAACCAACAATATTGCTATCTGATTCCCGTGATACTGCATTAATTTTATCACGCAAAATTTCTTTACTAATTCCTTTTTACAGTGTGTCGTTTGTTACCTTTTCTCGTATCTCATCCACTTCATCACTTACTTCATCGCATCGCGTTTGTACGCCGCTAACCATCTTAATTATTGACCCTTTCTTGTTTTACAAGAACTTTTAATTTTGACAATTTCGTCATCCTGAACCTTAACTTTGTCATTAACTTTACTAACAGAATCTTCCGTTTGCCTGCACCGTCCATTAACCTGTATTTTAAGATCTGAAGTGCGGTAGCGTTCTCGCTTCCCGCGCCCGGGTTCGATTCCCGGCGGGGTCAGGGATTTTCTCGGCCTCGTGATGACTGGGTGTTGTGTGATGTCCTTAGGTTAGTTAGGTTTAAGTAGTTCTAAGTTCTAGAGGACTGACGACCATAGATGTTAAGTCCCATAGTGCTCAGAGCCATAAGATATGAAATTTCGCTGCTAATGGCCATATGTCTGTCTTGACATTTCGGAGCTCATCATGCTTTCGTTCAAATGAGCTGGTGAGTCCGCTCGCAAATTACTAATCGCATTAGTTAGTGTCTGATAATCAATTTTGGTTTCCTCATGGAACTTTTTGGGTTCCTCACAAAATTTTGTTATTTCTACTCGCACCTGTCTATTTTGCTCATAAACATTTTTGAATGCTTCTAACAATTGACACATGCAGTCTTTACTGACAATAGCAGTTCCTGTTTGCTGGATAGCCACTGGTGTTGAACTTCTTTTAGGTAAATCAAAACTGACAATACTAATGTCCTCTGTCGAGTTAACTGTAGTATTTCCCATCAAATTAATTTGTTCTCCGTCAACCACGTTATTAAATCGTCCTCCCTCACCTTCAGTAACACCACCGTTTTGTTCTGAATTAGCCATATTAACTCTGTTCACAAAAATCACTGTTCGTTACAACTTATGCCTGCACTTAATTGAAACGTTCACTTGCTACTTAAAAGTCAGTATCACTATTGATTGTTCCTATTCCTGTTCATTTCTACACAACGTTGAATTCATTTAATTTCGAAGAGCTGCTGTGCTGAAATGCTGCAGACTCACCGTTTTCTGTGTTGTCTTCTCCGTCTTCTCCGTCGTTTCCGAAGATTGCTGTGGAATCGAAGTCCGACGAACGTGCCGAAATTTATTATTCGCATACGCTGAATGTGAAGTTATATTTAATTATTTTACAATAATAGGTAATAGCTCCTTTTCAAGAGGCTTACTGTCGTGTCCTTCTATTCTTGTGAAATCTAAGGAAAACTACTAAATGATATCATCTCCTTTCACAATTACTGGATTTTATTAATTAAAAACACCCTTTCGTAAACCAACATTTAGAAACACTCAACAGGAGTCAAATACTGTGTGCCATTACGCCTATATTCTGCCACTAATCTCCAACCTCGTTACCGAGCACCCGCTCTAGCCTCTCGCACACCCGATTTCAACTCACGGACTCTTTAACACTCGACTCTCGCTCACCCACTCGCACATTGTTGACTGCACTGCAGTCATTGCTTTAATTTTATGATCGCTGCATAGTGCATGATCGGTATATGTAAGGGTACTGTACCCTTGCAGGCTGTGATGGGAAAAGGGAGGCCCTAAAAATGCAAGAAAAGAAGGATTTCTTAGACGATAGAGCATTTGCCTGCGAAAGGAAAGGTTTCTAGTTTCGACTTCCGGTTCGGCGCTCCTTTTAATCTGCCAGGAAATTTCAAACAAACACACGCAAAAAATAACAAATAAAAAAATAAACATAAAAAATAAAAAATTAAAACGAATAAAAAAGAATTAGTTACAAAAGTAATTTTTTGGAGGTGTTAATTAAAACTGCCCATTAGCATGTACTACAGCTTCCGGAGATACCCGTTTTTGGTGTGATGACAGCGGAAAGGAGGCCTTGAAATAGAGGCTGAAGCCATGATCATGGGTATAGTAAAAACGACATTATAAAGGCAGTAGACACATATTGCTGTTAAGTCCTCCATTTACTTAACCGTTTTGGTTTTACGAAGAATAACCATCGTAGCTTACATGAAGTTAACTGACACGTAACAGCTGCTTCAGAAGACGCCCACCATGCGAAAAGAGAAATACGTTTCTGCTAGGGTGCAAAAATTCTGCTAAACACTCATAGACTGTAGCAGTTGTAGCAGTTTAGACACTTTTATCTTCATTTATGTGCATTACATCAAACTGTTAGTAAATTAAATACGTATATTTTATTTTGCAGCAAATGACACGAAGAGCCTACGGAATGTCACAGAGTGTACTTACGAAGGCAAGACGTTCCTGGAGGGCCAGGTCATTGACGGAACCGTGTCTGAGTGCCAGAGATGTGTCTGCCAGAAGGGGTATGACGGTGAGTAAACAATTTCGCGTCTACAGAAATAATAACGATAGTCAAAATTATTTGGTGTCTTTTACTTTATAGCAAGTAAATAGAAATAGGTGCATGAAGGCCGAGACCTACGTAAAACTCTACCGAACTCTACCGACATGGTATGTATGATATGGTGAGTAATAGAAGAAGCGACTTCTGGCGGAGTCTCCATTGTAATCAGAGCTCCTCGAAGATCAAGGTCAAGTTCATCCCTCTCCTACCCACCCGTTCTCCATCTCCCTCTCTTCCGGACCGATTGCCTTATGTATAGGTGCTGGGATATTATCATACAGGTAAGAAACGACAACTGTTGCAGTTTGAACTACCTAGTTCCAACCACTTTTCAAGCTCAACCAACTAACCCACTTCCGCAGCCCAAACTCACATTTAGATCGTTGTGAGCAGCAGACGTTTATGGTTTTTTGCATGGTAGTGAATGAGAAACAAATATTCTCAAACAAAAACTGTTATTAATTTTTATATATACGTTTAAGCACTGAAAATAAGTCTTTATTATTTTTGTTTGGTGTAGTTTTAATAGAATCCAGATAAGTTTTAACTTACAATTTAAATCTGCACCCGAATCACTCAAATCATTTTTACCAGTTATTTTATAAATACAGTAAATACTAGTATACAGAGTGAACTTACACCACAAGTATTGTGGAAATGGAAAGTGTTATTGATGTGCAGTTTTCACAGAATGTATTAGTAGTCAGGGCTCGTACTGTTAGCATATCAACAGAATGTAATAATTCTTTGAATGTGCATTTCTTGTGCATATATACACTTTCTTAGTGGAACAGGCCTATTGACCTTAAAAAATTAAACTTAGGATAAATTAGAATGTTAAATGTGTTTGCTACAGGATTATAGTGCGAGTCGTATACGAGATATCGTATCTTGGAAAGTTCTCACACTGACACATGTACAATAGCTGTAATAGCACACACTAAATAACAACATGCAGGAACATACAGAACGAACTCGAGCGCTCCACTGAACGACAGAAGAAGAAGTTTGCAAGATGCCGGAAGCAGACTGACAAGGCTATTCCTGACATTCCACGCACAGTGGTCAACCTCAGTAAACGCCAATTGACGGAAGAGGAAGAATCTGTCCATCAAAAAGGAGGCAATCCACGCAACTATACCTACGGAGGAGATCATTGCTAATACTGAAGCGGCCATTCGGGCCCTAACTTGTGAAAAAACAGAGGAAATACGCACTGAAACAGCCAGGATACTGCGCCGAGCAAAACCACCAGCTTGTAACCTGAAGACAGAAGAGGTACAAGCTAATAAGAATCTTAACGTCGACAGGAGTCTATTGGTACTGCCCGCCGAAAAGGGAAATGCGACCGAAGATCCAAAATTATGAACAGAAAATCCGGGACCTGTTAGATCCGACGACGTACCGAAAACTAGGCGCAGATCTCACGCAGCGTATCACACGGAATATGAATCGGTTAATCAAGGCGTCTTCTCTCTCGGTGGACATACAGAAGAACATGCGCAACAGAGAAACCCTACCATTTCGAATGATAGCGTTCCTGGCTCACCGACGTATAAACTGGCAAAACGCTTGGCATCTCTGGAATGACATTTTCACTCCGCAGTGGACTGTGCTCTGATATGAAACTTCCTGGCAGATTAAAACAGTGTGCCGGACCGAGACTCTAACTCGGGACCTTTGCCTTTCGCCGGCAAGTGCTCTACCAACTGAGCTACCCAAGTACAACTGACGACCCGTCCTCACAGGTTTAATTCCGCCAGTACCTCGTCTCCTAATGGCTCTCTGGAGCACATCGGTTCCATTTTCCAGCAATAAATCAAAATTTGTTGATGCAAGTCTCATCTCGAACTCTTTCAAGTGGAATTGGAACTTCTACGAACAGGTGGAAAGCTTCGCCATGCGTAGTCCTCTTGGTCCAGTGGTGCCCTACTTGTCCATAGAACATTTTGAAGTACAGGCACTGGAGTTAGCACCTTGTAAATCTAATGCGTGGTACAGATACGTCTATGACACCTTCGTTGTGTGGAACAGCCTTCATGGCAATATAAAATGTATCATGGAAGTAGAAAACTACAAACAGCTACCATTTCTAGATGTGCTGGTGACAAGGGATGGTAAAAACCCGGGACACGGCGTATATCGAAAACTGACACACACGGACCGATACCTGCACAAACTGTCAAATCATCGCTCGGACCAGAAGAGGCATGATTAATACGCTCGTGACGCGAGCAAGACGAATATGTGAGACGCAGCACCTCAGACGCAAAATGCAACACTTCGAAAGTTATATAAGAAGTGTAACAGAGTCAAGCAATTGACGAAGTGAACCATAGAAAAAGGAAATATCGGGTGCGGTCTTTCTGTCATACATACCCAGACTGAATGACAGAATCAGTCGTACACTGCGCAAGCACGGCGTAAAGTCTAGTTATAAAGCGACACAAAAGACCGGCAAAGGAAAAAAGGGACCCACTTGCAATGCTAGTAGTATGCCTAAAACCACGCACATGCGGAAGAGGATCACAGAGCATAAGCGACAATACAGTATGAGGCTGACCACGTAGTAAAATTCGCCGACACGGTAATTCTGGCTGTATAGAAGAGCTATCACACCAGCTTGTTCAGAGAAGCTACATAAATGCACAAACATGCGACTAGCTTCAGCAAGAAAGAAGAAAGTCTCAAGGTGGACGGATCCAGGATTACCGTGCTGCAGCGAACGACCGTTGCAGGTAGCAAGAGGAGAACCGCACCGGAAATAACCACGGAAAAGCCCTTGGACATACAATCTGCGGCCGCGAGCTCGACTCCAGTCCATAACCAGCAATGGAGGGTGAAGCTTTGACAAATTGTGTTCAGAATGACCACCGGCAGCGGCAGTACACGCTTCCTGTCTAGTATGGGCGTCTGCTGCACACTTGCTAGCATTTCAGCGGATATGTACGAGCAGGCTGCAGTAATACGTCCTTGAATATCAACGGGTGCAGTTGATATGTTCTTTCAGACAGCGTCTTGCAGCTTTCCCCACAGAAGAAAGTCTACAGGCGTCAAATCCGGGGAACGGGCCGGCCAAGATCCAGGTTCTCTGCGTCCAATCCAACGATTTGTAAATAATTCGTAAAGACATACTGTAGCAATTCGTGCACTATGAGCTGGAAAGCCATCATGTTGGTACCACAGGTTTCTCCTAGTCTCCGGCGGAATGTCTTCCAGTATCCGTGGAAGATGGTCTGTTAGTAGGCAGCTATACTTGTGCGAGTTCAGTATTCCATCTATGACAAACGGGCCTATGACCTGATTTTCAGTATCCCAAACCACACGTTTTCATTCCATGTACACTGACGTCCCACTTGGCGGAGTGTGGTTCGGTGGTTTAACTGGCCATGATTGGTAAAAGTGGGTACATCCCTAAACAAGATACATGATACATCTGAAATATCGTCCGCATCTCGTGGTCGTGCGGTAGCGTTCTCGCTTCCCACGCCCGGGTTCCCGGGTTCGATTCCCGGCGGGGTCAGGGATTTTCTCTGCCTCGTGATGACTGGGTGTTGTGTGATGTCCTTAGGTCAGTTAGGTTTAAGTAGTTCTAAGTTCTAGGGGACTGATGACCATAGATGTTAAGTCCCATAGTGCTCAGAGCCATTTGAACCATTTTTCTGAAATATCTAGTCTTAATGTCCACGTACAGAAGTTAACACAATTCTCATAATCGCTTCCTTGAAGCTATTGATGGAGTGAGATGTGATAGACATGGAGCATATGTCGATACGTACGACACTTACCTGATAATGCCCAATGCCACTTCCTCGTGCGATTGCGTGGGAGCCAACGTGCGGATCAACAGCAACGGCAGCAAGAACATTGATTTCCCTCTCTCATGTCGTCACTTGTTTCCTTCTGTTACGCTGTCTAGAGATCAAACTGCCACATTCACGTAACTGGTTGAAGATGTTGATAAATAGTTTCGGAGATGGTTGACGTCTATTGGCTTATCTTTCCAAATAAACCGTACAAGAACGAACAGCTTTCTAGGGAAGGCAACGCTCCATATACCATGAGCCTGTTGGCTTTTTATGCTTTGGCAAATCTCATCGTCTGCTTTCAACCTGCTTCTTGGACTGTCACACACTAACCGACTAGCAAGTCGCGGTGCACTCAAGGAGCACACAAGCACACTGTCAGCAAACATAACAATATCGAACCCAGCAGCTACGTAGATTGAATGACACAAACAAGTGTCGGCGTGGAAACGTTTCAAAATACGATATCTCGTAAAAGACTCGTACTAGGATCCTGCAACAAACAGGATTGACATTCTGATTTACCCTACTTTTAGTTTCTTAATGCCAATGCGCACTGTTCCATTAAAAAAGTGTATGTTTGCACAAAAAATACACTTTCTAAGTATTATTACAATCAGTGTATTGGCTATATTAAGAGCCATGACTATCAATTGTTTCTGTGAAAACCGCACATCGATAGCACTTTCCATTTCCACAATATTTGTGAAGCTTGTTGCAGGTGATTCTCCCCACGTATATAAATTTCTCTAAGAAATATTTCTCTTACCCCTTCAGGAATAAACTCTGCTCCTTCTTGCAATATGACTGTGGGTAAGGGTATCCAGTACTTCAATTTTTCTTCTATTTTCTCCATAACAATGCATTTAAAACATTCCAGATCTTTCTGACTGTATGTTACTAGCTCTTCTGCATCACATTCTTGTGGCATTTTCTTATAAAACGTAAAGTTTATAAACCTTGGAAACAAGTGACCTTTGTAAGTAGCGTTTATGTCAATTTTAAACTCCACAGATGGCTGTTCTGTTGGTAGGTGCACAGCGTTCGGTCCACCACATTTAAATGTAAACACCATCATTTGTAAACCAGCCCGAATGGGAGCGGATATTTGTATACAGATTTTTCGAATTTAGATTAATGCGGGAAACATCCATGTAGACACTGATTTCTGCGTGTACTCCAAGACCTGATCAATTTGCACTGCTATTACAGTAGACGGAGATATCTTGTGTTCCTGGCACAGGCAGATTTCTTTCCAAATGCAGTTTATATTTTTCCATTGTAGCATTTGTTTTCAGTCTATACTCCAATTTTCGTTTTTTGATTTTGATCTCTTACATTTTCAGTTTCCTTTTGCATATGCAGAATACATTAACTGCTCTTAAAGAAATAATTTCCTTTACAGGGAATGGTTTAAGCCCGTTTGGTGACCAAAGGAACTGAGAGGAACGTCACCATAGAGAATATAAAATCCTGACTTGCAACAGCTAGAGACTATTTTCAGAGAAAGGAGACGTATTTTAACACCGAAAACACATTAAGCGAAAAAAACTAAAGGACCAAGAAGGGGAGGAGGATAAGAAATGAAAATTCACAAATTAAAAGAGTATATGATGTTATTTCAGTGATAAATGATCGAGTTAAATTTGCAAATGACTAGGCAACATGAGTCAGCTGCTGCTATGACGTTGCGCACGCTTCGGAGGCATGCAGCGATTTGATTCGGTAAAGCTTACGTAAAGCCGTTGTATTCTCTTCTGTGGCAAGCTGGCCCACAAGTAAACTGGTAATTGATGTCCTGTATACTGGCCCTGGGATGTACTTTACGTCCAAGCTGCTTCCACGCACGTTCCATCGGGGACAGACATAGGGGTTTTGCAGGCTAAGTGAATACCTCATCACCTTGAATACAGTTCATGGAAACTCGGTTTATCTGTGGACGAACATACTACTGTTGAAAAGTAATATCGTGCGAGAGATAAGAAAAGAGGACAGAGGATGTGCACCATGGACATGCCGTGAGAGTTACTTCAGTCAGTGCAACCAAAACCTGAAGCTAGATCCAGTGGTTCCTCATAACGTGACGCCAGGAGTAACATTGCTGTACCCCTCTAAAGTATCAGAGAAATGGGGCCCTCTCCGCATATCGCCGTCATACTCACCTCATATTCACCGGCTGTGGTTGTCAGGGGTAGTGCAGAACCGCGATTCATCACTAAACGCAGTGTGATGCCATTCATCAGCTGTCCTAGTCATGGCACAACTGTGATAGCAGCCGTTTGTGTTGTGGTGTTAACAGAAGCTTACGCATCATATGCTAATTCCGTAATCCGGCTGTTGCTGGTTTCCGATCAGTAATGTGGAATGACACATGAAGTTGCAGGAAGTCCATTACATGTCCTCGGTTGTCACGTGCGGGTGTGAACTGGCTACAATGTGCTTGGGTGCACAATACGAAGAACCTTCCTTGTAGTGATCTGACATGATCGACCAGAACGTGTTCTCGCGTCTCCATGTACTCCAGCATTGCACCACTGTTGCAACTGAATGCCCCACAAATCAGTACATTGCACGATGTGACCAGTTGGCCAGGTAGAGGTCCCGAATAAAGCCTCTTTCCAACTGTGCCACGTGCAGATAACGCCGTCTCACACGACCACGCTACATCTCCGTATTGTCCACAGTGATCACTTAACATCTGATGGTGTTTACGCCCCTTATATACCCAACAAATCCCGGTAACAGGTCAAAATGCTAACAAAAATAATCCGCTGTGCTGGAAGTATTACGTGTCACAAAGAACTGCATCATATTTATTTATTTACGCTCCACCCTAAGTTTTGTGCGTGAACGAAATTACCTTGATGTTCTACCGTGTCTTCTGGTTGCTTCACATTTTTGAGAGGCAGTATACACGCTAAGACAAAAAATAAGAAAGAAAAGGATTGCACCACAAAGGAATTATCCGAATGGATCCGGAATCGGTAGATGTGAGGTACACGTACAGACAAACAAGTGGTTACTGTTCCAGGCAAACTGGGTGATTTATTATATAGAAAGAGCGCCACAAATTGAGCAAGTCAATAACCGAATTGTCCACCTCTGGCCCTTATGCGAATAGTTATTCGTCTTGGCACTGATTGATAGAGGTGTTAGATGTCCTGAGAGATATCGTGCCAAATTCTGTCCCACTGAACCGGTACCTCATCAGAATAACGAGCTGACTGGATGCCCTTCCCATAGAGCTCCAAACGTTCTCCACTGGGGAGGGATCCGGCGACTTCGATAGCCAAGGTAGGACTTGGCAAACACGAAAGGAAGCAGTAGAAACTCTCCCCTGTGCGGGCGGGCGTTATGTTGCTTCAGAGTAAGTCCAGGATAGCTTTCCATGAAACTGAAAAAAAAAAAAAACGAGGCGTAGAATGTATGTCGCAAGGGTGTCGCTGATGACAACCAAAGAGTATTGCTATGAAATAAAATGGTTTCCCAGACCATCATTCCTGGTTGTCGGGCCGTACAGCGGGATACAGTGAGGCCGGTATCCCACCGCTGTCTGGGGCGCCTCTAGATGCGTCTTTGCTGGTCATCGGGGCTCAATTCGGAGCGTGACTCATCACTGAAGATAATTCTAACCCAGTCGATGAGATTCAGGCCGAGTGTGCCGACAACACCACAGAAGGGCTTCTTAATGAGCAGACGTCAACGACAGTCGTCGCAGCGGACGCCATGACATCAGCACCCTTCTCGTGAGGAGCCTGTTAATGGTCCCTGTGGTCACTTCGCCACCAGTTCCACATCATATCGACGATGCCGCTGAAACCGGGGCTCTGAATGCCTCTCTGGCGACTGCTCAGTCCTCACGTTGTGTCGTGTCTCTAGGTTGACCGCTTCTTTCTTGACGATGTGTTAGGTAATGGGTCACCTGTTCCTGCCAACATGGTTGAATAGTAGCATGGCTCGTATTGAAACGTCGAGCGTTTCGCCGATTACCCCAACCAGCTTCTTTTAGCCCAACTACATATCTTCACTGAAATGCTGACATCTGCGTGTATTGTTCACGCGCTTGTCTGTGCCATAGTCATTGTCAAACTGAGTACACGAAATTAAATTCACGAATATTTTATGCCCTGGTACTGACATGTCCCCTGTGTACTATCCTTGCCACCTGTGCAGTGAATTTGCGCTGCAGGTCAACACATTCATCCATCGACCGCCAAAGTTTACAATTTTGAATTTTCCGTCGATACATCTATATCAGTTTGCGACCGATTTGCATAGCTCCTCCATGACACGTTTTCTTTGTCTCAGAGTGTATATTTACGTGTTAGGAAGTACATTCTGAATATATTTGTTTGCAGTGTAGCCTCATGTAGACGGTAAACATGACAAATGAATGCCTGTATCAAGGCAAGAACATAGCAGTTTAAAATGACCTGATACACAGGAATGCTGAAGATTAGATTTGTCGACAGGACAACCAGTAAATGAACAGTTACTGAATAATTCCAGGAGGAAAAGAGTTACATGGAACAAAGTGAACTGATAAGTTGCTAGGACAAATCCTGGAGCATCAATAAATAGTTGATTTGGTAATGGAAGGAAGTGTGAAGAACGGGCTTGTGGGTGGGGAGTTTGGAAGGGAGATATGATTCAAAGACAAGGATGCTGCAGGAGCATTCAAGGTGATCTATAGATTGCAGTAGTTATGTGGGCATGGACAGACTTGGGCAGTTTAGACGTGTTTGCAGAGCTAAACTGAGCCAGTGTTTAGACTGTAGAGAACAAGAAGCAACAGCCCAAGAAGCAGCAGAGACGCATCCGTGTAGTTGATAGAAGTATTTAGTGTATGCACGTCCTGCTGTCGTTAAATACTGACTGCAATTACGTTACAGGAACGCTGAAAGGGCCGTGGTGTAGCAGACCCAGCTGCGGGTATCGTCTGACGTGGCCCATTTCACAGCTACGTACGTGTGCGCCACTGTACAGTGAAGAAAACAAGTGCTGTACTTATGAGTTCCACTGCCGTAAGTAGCACCAAATTGACTTGTGTCAATTTACAGTTGTAGCTTTTTATTTATAGAAGAAAAAAACTTCACGTCTTTCGGCGTAATAAATGCATGTTTTAAACGTCAGCAAATACAGTTTCGGTTGTGTCTACAACATGAAGAATTATCGCAGTCACTCTGCAAATGTCTTTACATGTCAACTGACCTGTAATACATCGTTCTTTAGACAATACAGTATAGAATTTATTGGTGTACTTTATTCTTTCCGCAGCTTCCGCTGAAGATTTTGTAGTAAGGCGTTATGAGTCATCAACGGCGAACGAAGGTCAGTCTCTACACCGTTTAATTTAAAGCTTTTAGGAAATCAGATATAACAATGATTATAAAAATACTGCCTTAGTTCCATTGTTACTTACGGCCACAAAAACCATTAATTAACTGTTTCATGCAGCATCCGTTTTTATCGGTTGAAAAATTATTAGAGTTTTTTTTGATAAATATCAATGACGATCGCCAGCGGACTGATAGAAACTGGGTGAAAGATAAGTTTATCAAAATTTTTGACATACTTCACGGTAACATAAATACAACATTAAAAAGTGTGGTTGGTGGAAATTGTTTTCTCAGTGATATGTATTACCAAAACAGCCTTGGTGTTCGGATGCCGGCATGGATTAAGTAACACAAAAAGTTACTACTGCACAAAAGGTAAAAAGTTATCATTGCACAAAAGAAAGCTACTTGTAATTGTCGGCGTCTTCAAACAAACATCTAGAACGGTAGTAATATACAAAATAACAGTGGCGTAAGTAAGATTTTGGGGAACCCACTGCAAATAAATTTTGTGGCCCTTATTTACTAAAAAAATTAAAGAACAAATCGAAAAAACTCTTCATTCAGACGCCATAATTCAAGTGAAGAGGGAAATAAACTCACTTATCGATACATTATTTGCAGAACGAACAAAGCCTTCAGTGTTGTGAAATGAGGCTTCATGTTAAAACATACACATCTTTCCCATTCTCCTACCATAGCGCTCAAAAACATTTTCACAACGGCATCAAAGTAAATAGAGCAGGTTTCAAGTTCAACGCTTAGAATTGCTAAAGCACTTAATCTGGACTCGGACACTGAAATTATCTCTCTGCCATGGCGGATATAACTGGCAGAGTCAAGAACAGCTGTCGGGCTGTGCAAACATCAGAGCTAAACTGCTTGCTGGAAATGTACCTGCAAGAACCAAAAATTTTACAAGCTCTTTAACTGACAACACGTGTCCTTTCTTTTCAAATTCTTTCGACATAAGAGTTTCTAAGCTAAAAGGTTCACGTGAAATCGTATTAGTACTTTCTAATCACTTTTTTCACTCTTTCCTGGATATCTTCATTTTTTAATTTAAAAAGATGAACAGGACGTAAGAAAGAAAAATAACCATTAGCATTCTTTAGGGTGATAAAGTATTTAACATACGGTCATTGAAAACTGGCACTTGAAAAGACTTTAGTTTATTCAAAACTCAAGATCTGCAGAAAATTGGTCCAAAAATTTCTACACTTTAGGTCAGCTTTGTGTCAATGCTACAAACTTTCGCTAGTACTTTCGTTTCTTCGGCTACAAGTTTAAAATTATATCATAAGGTGAGTAGTTTTATTTAGTCTGAAGGATCTGAGAGGTAATATCTGTATCATTATTTGGGTACTACGGTAGTTGGGAAGGTAGGTTAATGTTTTCCAAAGCTCACCTTAAAATACAGAGGCAGGACAATGCCAGATGTTTCCAATTTTTTATAAGATTAGACACTGCTTCCCTCTCTGCTTTCTTCTTGGTGTTTATAATGAGACAAGATAGGCACAGCAAAATTTTTATGAAACTCCTGTTTTGTTGATAACAAAGAATCAGATCTGGAAGGCCATCTGGCTGGGCACAGTTTCTTCACAGCCGTTGTAACTCGTCTGTCATTTGCTACAGTTCCATTTACTTGTTGACGTCGAAACAGTGAAGGAGTAAAGAAAACATAAATGCTTTGTATTTTCCCATGAAACTGTTGCAGTTCCGCTGTATTCACGACAGTTAAGTTAGCACCAGATTAAGCTTTTCTGTTGAACAATATGTAAACTCAGGATTTGCAGTTATATTTTTGACCGTAAAGCACTTACCACTCATAGACACAGCACCATCTTATCCTTGATCTATACATCTACCCAGTTGTATTTTCATCGTCTCTAAATCAGTTATTATTTATTTTGCAAAACTCTCAGCATTATACCCCTTACTTTACGAAACCCTAAAAACGATTCCTTTATTTCAAAGTCCGGGTGTATCTAGTTCGTTTAAATCTAAGGGCAAATATATTACATCACTTCCTTGATAAATGAGAGATTGGGTCTACAAGAGAACAGAGTGGCTGTTGTTTAATTTCACCGATGATCCGCTCTAAAACACAACCATTCAGCAGTTATATTCTCTCGTTCTCAATTTGTGGGTTGAAAACTTTGTTTTAGCTTTTTTTTTCATTTGAAAGATATGTCATCAGAGCAGGATCATATCTAGAGCGATGACCTATTATAATTAAAAAGTTGCCACTATATTCCCTATGGCATATTCGTGAGGCCACCGAAACAATTTGTCACGGAGCTGATGTTCTCGTTAGATACGGTATTCTAGAAATAATGGCTTCCGTTTCATCACACCTATTATACAAATCTGTGTTAATGGTTTTGCCACGTTTCCACATGCTGTAAGTAATACATACATTTAAATGTGTAGCGAAAGTTATTTCATACTTTTATCTTCTTGCTTAGACCTTGCCAGTCGTCAAAGTGTCCATGACGCCATTTTTTTCTTCATTTCCGAGTAATCATCAGGCTACACAATTAAGGGGCATTTAAAGTAGGGGAATAGCGTAGCCAAATTTGTTCCATTTCCTGAGCAGTTTTAGTGTCCCCTATGAAACTGCAAAAGTCAGAATCTTTCCCAGTTTCGATTTTGCAACTATATTGACTTCCATTTTCAACTTTAAATCGACAGACTTTTTCCAAATTTCAATCTCGTTACTAATTTTAGTACATGTCTGTTCTTGAGGTGTAGCTGATCACTGGAAGACGGTATGTACTTTCACTATCTTTTTAGCTCCTTCGTCTCAGCAGGCTATTTACTTTCTCTTTCGCACACCACCTAAATATAGCCTATTCCTTGACATTGTGAACTTAATGCAAAAGTTTAAGAACAGTCAGTACAATAAAAAGTACCAACGTTTTACATTAATGCAGAGAAAATAATTGCATTAGTCAGACAACTTACATACACAACTTTAAAGTAAGAGTCACTTTCTATTAGCAATTTACTTGCCCTTTAAGACTGTGGCTGTCACAGAAATACAAATAAACGTATAGGATTGTTAGTAGGGGCGTCTATTGTTGTCATCGAGAGTTAAAGGAAACAAAATGAAGAAGGCAGCGCGTTCTAGAGCGCCAGCTGGCGTACCGGCCACTCGTGTAGAAAACTAGTTGAGTCCACGCAGGGTAAGGTGGCTGATGCGCACTGACCAACTTGCGTCCTATGCGCAGGGCGAGTTCATTCTTTTGTTCAGAACGGGAGGCCGACTGTGTCTGCCACCTTTCGGCTGGTCGATGACAAAATCGAGGCCACGCCCTGGAATATTTATCAGACGATTTCACAGGAACTATGAATTTCTGCGTTACTTACATTTTTATATGTCAGGCTCAGGATCATGTGCCTGTCATTTCATTAATGGTCAAAGTTTCTGTGATATTTACATGGAAGAAGACACTGCGCGAAATTCGAAAAAGTTTGCAATGAAAAATAGCGTTCGCTATGATTTTGCGTTGGTGCGTATTACGTAATATGTTGCTGCTTATGAAATTTAGTTAAGATACTGAATTTTTTCATTGGACTTGGGTAGAGGTCCTTACCTGTCACCAATCTCGAGAAAATTGATCTGATGTGACACGCTCATTTGCGATCGCGCCGCGCCAGCGATAAAGCAAGAGTGAAATATTCTCAACATTCCTCATATTTCATAAACGGTTTGACATATGTAAATGAGATTTTGGCAAATGATAGCACGCAAAGAGGAGAGTATTTTGCCATGTGTTTATGATGCAAAACTTCATTATCAACCATGTTATTCCACTGACTACAGATCTTTTCGGTGAAAGGTGATATTTAGGGGCTATCGATAGCTGGTGAAACGAGAAATTCTATAGGTTTGGAACGACATTAGCGAAGGCATTGCACGTCTATTTTGTACTGAGGATGTACTTTTTAAAAATATGCTATTGACCCTACTTCTCGTCAGTTCCTCTCTCAATGAACTTCAGAAACCACTGTTGCGGAATTCTCTCGCTGTTGCATGTGCACAACATATTAGTGAGGTGACATTGTGTAAACTCTGCAGTGTTTTGGAAATAGAGGCAAATTTTAACATGGAAATAAGAGAAATGTGTAGGTTTTACTCAAAATTCGCCACTCATGATACTTCTCTGAAAGTTACAAATGGTTAACAAACGAAGAGGAAATGAATGGCCGCATTTTCAGAGGATTTCCTTTTAGATACTAACGAAAGAAGAGGTGACGGAAGATCTTTCTGAATGGTCACCATGCATGTGCGCATGCAAGGGCTCCGTTTAATACATACAAAAAATGTGAGCGTAGGCTTCAGTCCAGAACAGCATTTCCCCTACAGCGTCTGCGCGAAACCCCCACCACCATCGCTCTCCCCACACATTCCCTGCCGGCTGCGCATCTACCGGCGACGGTATTCTGTGAAGACTCTACTTGTGGAATCTGCGCGCTGTATGTAATGCCCCCCTACCCCCCCCCCCCCCCTCCTCCACCACTCTGAGGAGTCTGCGGGGCCGTTATTTACGTTCCTGAAGCCACAGCTGATACTTATGGTTGTGTTGGATGACTTGTTACTATCGGAGATGCTAAGGAGACAGACAAAGTAAGTGCACTTCATACACTTAGACAGCTTACACTACAAAACCCACTAGGAGAACACAGGAAGTTCCACAACTCGATTTCCCAGAAACTTCGCGCAGTGGAAGAGGAGTCAATATACAGAGCAGTTCTTCACATCACAGTTAATATTGCAAATGCAAATAAAATAAAACAAATTAAAGTCTTTCCATATTCAAGAAATAATGAGGACACGTACTTATGCTCTAAAGAAAATGAAATAAACTGCAGTTACCTTTTAATATCAACACCGAAATACACTACACCAAAGATATGAATACTTAGTGTAACAAAGGAAAAGAAATGACGGAAAAGATATAAAAAAATTTACCTATCGCTATCGGCTATATTTCACAGTCTGTATCACCACATGTCAAATGTTTCAGTTCTCTCCTGTTACAGTTTTCTCACATTACCAGACAAACCTGTACTCCATACGTACAGTCTCAGAACTTTCTTCCTCAAATTAAGGTCTATGTTTGAGGCTAGCAGACTTGCTTTAGCCAAGAATGCTCTTTTTGCCAGTGCTAGTCTACTTTTCATGTCCCCCTACTCAGTCCATCATCGGTTACTTTACTACCCAGGCAGTGGAATTTCTTAACTTCGTCTACTTCGTGATCCAAATCCTGTTGGTAAGTTTCTCGCTGCTCTCATATCTGCTACTTCCCTTTTTTTATGTAGGCAGTTGACCATAAATAACGAAAAGTGTGAGATCATCCACATGAGTGCTAAAAGGAATTCGTTAAACTTCGGTTACACGATAAATCAGTTAAATCTAAAGGCCGTAAATTCAACTGCATACCTAGGAATTATAATTACGAACAACTTAAATTGGAGGGAACACATAGAAAATGTTATGGGGAAGCCTAACCAAAGACTGGGTTTTATTGGCATGACACTTAGAAATTGTAACAGTTCTATTAAGGAGACTGCTTACACCACGCTTGTTCGTCCTCTTTTAGAATACTGCTGCGCTGTGTGGGATCCTTACCAGATAGAACTGACAGAGTACATCGAAAATATTCAAAGAAGTGCAGCACGTTTTGTGTTATGGTGAAATGTGGGAGAGAGTCTCACTGAAATGATACAGGATTTGGGCTGGACATCATTAAGAGAAGTGCGTTTTTCGTTGCGACGGAATCTTCTCACGAAATTCCAGTCACCAACTTTCTCCTCCGAATGCCAAAATATTTTGTTGACACCTACACAGGGAGGAACGATCACCACGATAAAATAAGGGAAATCAGAGCTCGTACGGAAAGATATAGGTGTTCGTTTTTTCCCTGCGCTATACGATTGGAATAATAGAGAATGGTGAAGGTGGTTCGATGAACCCTCTGCCAGGCACATAAATGTGATTTGCAGAGTATCCATGTAGATGTAGATGTTCTCCTTACGTTCGTCTTTCTTCTATTCACTCTCAGTCCCTATTTTGTACTCATTCCGTTCAGCAGATCCTGTAATTCTTCTTCACTTTCACTGAGGACAACAATGTCATCAGCTAATCTTATCATTGATATCCTTTCACACTGAATTCCACTCTTGAACCTTTCTTTTATTTTCGTCATTGTGTCTTCGATGTGTAGGTTGAACAGTAGGGGCGAAAGATTATATTCCAGTCATACACCTTTTTAATCCGAACACATAGTTCTTGATCTTACATTGTTATAGTTATCTCTTGGCTCTAGTACATATTGTACATTACCCGTCTTTCCATATAGCTTACCCTTGTTTTTTCATAATTTCGAACATCTTGCACCATTTTACATTATCGAACACTTTTTCCTAGTCGACAAGTCGTATGAACGTGGCTTGATTTTTCTTCAGTCTTGCCTCCATGTCAGAACTGCCTCCCTGTTGCTTTTACCGTTCCTAAAGTCAGATTGATGGTCATATAACAAAACCTTAACTTCCTCTTCCATTTCTTCTGCATGTCATTCTTGCCAGCAACTTGGATGTGAGCTGTTATGCTGATTTTCGATAGTTCTTGCACTTGTCGGCTTTTTCTATCTTCGGAATTATGTAGATCAAGCTTTTCTTAAATCTGATGGTCCATCGCCAATCTGATACGTTCTACACACCAACGTGATTAGTCGCTCTGTAGCCACTTTCCCCAGTTATTTTACAAATTCCAGTGGAATCTTATCCATCCCTTCTGCCTATTTCATTTCAAGTCTTTCAACGTTTTTTTAGTTTCTGATTCTTATACTGGATCCCTCATCCCTTCCCTGTCGACACCTGACTCTTCTATCACATCAGACAAACCTTCCTCACATAGTCGTTCAATGTACTCTTTCCACCTATCCGCCCTCTCCTCTGCATTTAGCATTGAAATTCCCGTTTCACTCTTTCTGTTACCACACTTTCTTTTAATTTCACCGTAGGTTGTTTTGACTTCTCTACAAGTGAAGTTAGCCCTTCTCAGGCAGCAATTTCACCTTAGCTTCCATGTAGTTCCTATTTATTTCATCCTGAATTTTCCTCTTTCACCGATCAACTGAAGTTCGTCTTCTGTTACCCATTGTTTCTTAGCTAATACCTTCCTTGTACCTGTGTTTTTCTTTCCAAGTATTTCCCTATTTAGACACCTCCATTCCGCTTAAACTGAACTGCCTGCTGAGCTAATCTTTATCGCAGTATCTTTAGCCTCACAGAATTAAAAGATGGTGTCTTCATTCCTTAATACTCCTGTATTGCACCTGCTGTGCATTGACTCTTCATGACTAGTCTCTTGAACTACAGACTACTCTTCATCCTTATTAAGTTGTGATCTTAGCTCATGGTTTCGCCTTATAATCGAATGTCTGATTTCGGAATCTCTGCCTGACCGTGATGTAATCTAACTAGAATCGCTTCTTATCTCCCGGCCTTTTGCAGTATTCTAATCCCCCATGGATATTAGACTTTCATCTCCATTTACGTAATGAATTATCCGTCTGCTATCTTCATATGCTTTCCGTATCTCTTCATCTTCTGCTTACGACGTCAGCATATATACCTGAAGTAGTGCTGCCGTTGTTGGTTTTCTGTTGTTGCTGATAGGAAGAAACACTGAACTGTTCAGAATAACTGATTCACCCCAATCTTGCTATTCATAACGAATCCTACTCCTTTTATACCAATTTCTGCTACAGTTGATATTACCCTATACTCGTCTGAACAGAAGTCCTTGTCTTCTTTCCATTTCAGTTCGCTGACTCCCACTGTATCTAGATTGAGGTTTAGCATTTCTCTTTTCAGATTTTCTATTTTCCCTACGACGTTCAGACATATTACATACCTCGTCCTGATTCGTAGAACGTTACCCTTGCGTTGGCTATTCAGTCTTTTTTCTCATGTGCACCTCAACAATGGCTGTTCCCTCCTTGAGATCTGGATAGCTGACTAGTATGGTGAGATGCCAGTGGAGAGATCATCATGACAGTTTTTCAGTTACAGACCACATGTCTTGTGGATGTACGTTATGTGTCTTCCCTTCAGTGGTTTCGATTGCCTTTTGCACCCAAGGCCAAGGGAGTGGCCTGAATCTCTGTCCGCTCCTCCGCCCTTTTTGCCTCTTTGAGAAGGCCTTCGGCAGAACGAGGATAACTTTTTATGCCTAAGTCTTCGGCTGCCATTGCTGATTTACGTTCAAAATTTAGGCAGTGGCGAGATTCAAATTTCAGACCGAGGATGATTCCTGCTGAAAAGGAGCAGCTGCCGAAGCTTCAATCGTGGACACGAGTGTCAGTTTTTGGGCCAGACACCGATTTTCTGTAAGTCGCTCTGCCTGTGGTAAAGTGATTCCACTAGTGTCACCTCCCTGTGGAAAACTGCACCGCCTGCGACCAGCTCCCTAGGGCCGTGTACGTTACCCGACAGGTGATTTTCATTTGACACAAAAGATGTCTGTGGCACTGCGAGGAGAAAGTACTGAGCTGAATCAGGAAAAGAAAGACGTTGCCAGCAGTTGGGAACGCAACAGGAGGAAGAAACTCTACTGTTCGACCACGGCCTCTTAGCCCGGAGGTTTTAATTAACTGAAAATGAGTAAAAGTTTGAAGTTTTCAGACGACACTTGTCGTTCAGAAAAATGTGATCGTTGGGATTAAATGGGGAAAACTAACGAACGAAAATCGATAAAAGGAAGAAACTACCGAATGAAAATCGACATCAAGGAAACAAAAGAAATAAGGCTTCGAGGAAATGGGAAGGCAAGGATAATACTGAATGAAGATACATTATAAGATGTGCAAATATTTTAAAACATAGGACGCAAAACAGACACTAATATTAAGAAAGGGACAGGCACGGCGAAAGAAACATTTTGTAATAAAAGGAGAGATTTCTACAGAAATATGCATATGTATTTGAGAAAGATCTTTCTATAACTTAAAACGCCCCAGACCTACCACAATCTTTATTTTTGTTCCAGATGCATTTCACCCTTTATGATGTTCAGTGGATTTAACATTTATTCTCATGTCCTGCAAAAATCTGCGATTCCTCTCATCTGATTATAGCTTATAATGCAAACGTCATTATTAATACTGCAATTTTCTCCTACGCTGCCAATAAAGTTGAGAGACTAACCTATGATTAGCTGAGAGGAAATGGAGATTTCGGGGCGGACAAACGAATAACTATTAAATATACAAATTCCCTAACACAGATGGTGAAGTACACCTAAAACATAAAAACATATAGGATGCACCGATATAAATGCGTCTTGGTTTACGAAAGAAAGTATAAGTACTAGTGGCGGAAAGTAGCCAGACCAAGATATTTTTCACTGATGAGTATCCTCCTGTATGGCGTTAGAAGGTGGACGAGGAGGAAAAAAGACAGAGCAAAGCTCCAGGCATTGCAGATGTAGACATGGAGGAGGAAGAAAAGAACTAATTATATGGATGAGGGGGAAATGAGGAGTTGCTGAGAGGAGTGGGAGGACAGAGAACGTTACTGAGGGAGGAAGCGAGGAAGGAGCAGATTTCAGGTTCTGGAAGATGTGTTGGACGGATAGATATGGAAAGGAATTAAGAAATGGAGATGCTAATGACCTGCTGAATGAGCAGAAAACTGATGTTAATGATAGTTTGAATTATGTTAACGAACAAGCGGAAGTTACCTTCTGGTTTTTCCTGGTGCTTCAATTTCCTAGCTGCATAATTAATGACCTACAGATTCATTTACAGTTCATCAAGGGAGGGTTAACAAAACTACGTAGTTTTAGCAAATATTTATTATCTGTTCAGCAATGCGCAACAGGAAGTCTGGCGAATTTTCATCTGCAAAGATTGTTTTACCCATTAGATAAAACGCAGATTCTGAATTACAAATGTCCTTAGTAGGAGGATAATTATGATTTTGCGAGTAAGATGTTGTGATTTGACATTCATTCGATAAAAACATATCAGCCAGACACATGAAAAATGAATAAGGTTACGCTGGCAGTTCTCAGCCCATGATGATATTACTGTCCTATTCGTAATAATAGAAGCATTACAGTTCCTGACGCCAGCCATTCGTGTTAATGTATATATGGACTTTTTCTATCAATTTTACTATATGCACTGAAAAACGGAGCTCATGTTTTTCAAATTAGTGCCCTTACTGCTGTGCATATAACATTTTAACACATCTGAACTCATTGTGAAATGTTTTCACACAGAATTGCGAATACTTCTAATTTCTCATGTGACTTTCACCCTAATAATTTTTGTGTATGTGTTTGACAATGTTTATTGTTTTATTTCCGCTTATCTCTGATCGAGACGTAAGGATGTACTCACGCGTGTGAAACGTTGTAGGTGATCAGTGCTCGTTCGGAGATCACAAACTGAAGATTGGCGACGAACTTCTATCAACTGGTGGGAAGTGTATCAAATGCTCATGCGATATACCACCGTTCATAACCTGCGAGAAGCTTCCAGACTCTTACTGCCCTACGACGAAGAAGTAAGACAAATGTATGAATCACATCTACTGATTATCAGTCACAAACAAAAACGGAATATAGAATGTAGAAAGGAAAATCTAAAGATGGAATTTAAATAAAGATTACAAGGAATAAATCTACATGAAGACATTGTGTATTTAATTATCTTCCGTATACCTCACAATTTATAGAACGATTCACTCTCAAAATCAGTATTATGATATGAGAAAAAGAATTACAGATGAAACTCGTAGGATACACATTATAACACATTTTAAAATGAAAAGTACATTGGATTTTGTATTGATTTAGATGAATAGTCTAGAAATGAAACAGTTGTATTAGCAAAAATGTTTTGTAAAATATTATTAAAAATAAAAGATCCAATTCTTACTGACACAAAAATTTTAGATTCATTAATACAAATTAATATGTTTCATACCTTCTCACAAAAATGCTCGCATTCGGGAGGACGACGGTTCAATCCCGTCTCCGGCCATCCTGATTTAGGTTTTCCGTGATTTCCCTAAATCGTTTCAGGCAAATGCCGGGATGGTTCCTTTGAAAGGGCACGGCCGATTTCCTTCCCAATCCTTCCCTAACCTGAGCTTGCGCTCCGTCTCTAATGACCTCGTTGTCGACGGGACACTAACCATCACCACCACCACCACCACCACAAAAATGCTAAAATTTCTTAATGCCACAAACAAAAGCTGAACAAAGCGAAAATGAGCGTAAGGAGAGCAAAGAGAGAAGCGTTCAATGACTTCGAAAGTAACACGTTGTCAACCGACCTGAATAGAAACCATAAGAGATTTTGGTCGTATGCAAAATCAGTAAGTGGGTCAAGATCATCTATTCATTCTCTAAGCGAAACGGAAGATAACAGAGAGAAGGTGAAAGTACTGAATTCGGTCTTCCGAAGTTGTTTCACCGCGGAAGATCATAACACTGTCCCTCCTTTCAATCGTCGTGCGAACGTCGAAATGGCAGATGTTGAAATAACCGATCGTGGAAATGAAAAGCAGCTACAATCGCTTAATAGTGAAAATGCTTCAGGACCAGATGAGATACCTATAAGATTCTATAAAGATTATGTGAAAGAACTCCCCTCCTCCCCAAGCAGTAATTTATCGTAGTTCGCGTGAGCAACGAGAGGTACCTAACGACTGGAAAAAAGCGCAGGTCATTCCCGCTTTTAAGAAAGGCCGTAAGACAGACCCACACAATTATAGACTTATATCGTTGACGTCAATCTGTTGTAGAATTATGGAACGTGTTTTATGCTCAAGAATTATGACATTCTTGGAAACTGAACAGCTCCTATATAAAAACCAACATGGATTCCGCAGACACAGATCCTGCGAAACTCAGCTCGCTCTGTTCCTCCATGAGATCCACAGCACAGTGGACAAAGGCGCTTAGGTTGATGCCGTGTTTTTTGATTTCAGTAAGACATTTGACATCGTCCCGCATTGAAGTTTAATAAAAAAAGATACGAGCAGACCTGCGACTGGATTCAAGACCTTCTTGCAAACATAACTCAACACGCCGCTCTTAACGGAATTAAATCGATCGATGTAAAGGTAATATCCGGAGTAGCACAGGGAAGTGTGATAGGACCGTTGCTGTTCACAATATATATAAATGATATATATAAATGATCTAGTAGAAAGCGCCGGCTGCTCATTAAGGCTATTCGCAGATGATGCAGTTGTTTATACCAAAACAGCAACGTCAGAAGATAGTAAGAATTTGCAGAACGACCTGCAGAGAACCGATGAATGGTGCAGACTCTGGCAGTTTACCCTGAACGTAAATGAATGTAACATATTGCGCATACATAGGAAAAGAAATCCAGTACTGTACAGCTACACTACTGACGACAAACAGTTGGAGACAGAGTATGCCGTAAAATATCTAGGCTTAACTATCCAGTGGAATGGCCACAGAAAACAGATAGTGGGAAAAGAAGCAAAATACAATTTTTCAGATAGTTTCAAAAATGCTTTCATAATGAAATATTTCCGTAACACATCTCTACTCCTGTTTTACCCCTTGAGGGGTCGAATTTCCAAACACACTAAAACAGATATATTTTTTTATTTCTAACCGATAAGCCAAATACTAATTTCCTTCTATGTAGCTTTAATTGTAATTTAATAATGATTTATTTTAGAGAAAGCTGTCACTCATTATTTTACTCTCTTAGTGGTTGAAATTTTTAGAAATGCTGGAGCAGGTTTGTTTTATTTTTGTATTTTTTATTATTTTTTTTAAATTTTTGACTGAGGAAACAAATACCCCTTTTCGTAGTTCTAACTTCAGAATTGCCTTAATAGCGACATAATTTTAAAAATCCTTTCATCCCCTGCTTCTCCCTTTAGTGGTCGAATTCTGAACAATCCAGAACTAAACGATGCCTACAGTATAAGATCAGCATCCTCTCCAAATCAGAATAGTTTTGACCCAGTTTTCTTTCCCTCCGCGGTTGAATTTTCAAAATTGCTGAAGCACGTACTTTTTTATTTCTGACTGAGTGACCAAATATCAATTTTCGTAATTCTAGCTTCAAAACTGCCTTAAAAGCGACGCATCTTGGAAAAGCATTACATCCTCTACTTTACCTCCTTACGGGTGGAATTTCGAACAATTCCTTGGTAAACGATACCTAAGGTATAAGATCAATACTCTGCCCAAATTTCAAGCTTCTATCATTAGGAGTTTAGGTTTGGTGATGATGATTCATTTAATTAGTCAGGACGTATTTCCCCCTCTTGCGGGTTGAATTTCCAAAAACACTGAAACACTTTTTTTTTAAATTTTCAACCGAGAAGTCAAGCACCATTTTTCATGGATATAGCTCTAAAAATACTTTAGTAGTTCTTTAATAGTGATCTATTAAAAAAAAGTTTCACCCACTATTTAATCCTTATACGGGTTAAAAAGTTCCAAAAATGCTTAAACACGTATTTCTTTATTTATGACCAATTCCGGTGAGTCTAGTTTGACAATTGCCTTAATAGCGACATATTTTCGAAAACCTTTGAGCATTGTTTCACCCCGTTAGGTGTGTTATTACGAAAAATCCCTTCTTCAACAACTCCTAGAAAATAAGATCAATACCCTCTCCAGATTGTATGTTTCTATTCTTAGTGATATGAAAAGAAAAGGCTCGTACACCTCGAAAGACATCGTTTATTTTGACCCTCTGACTGTATATGCCTGTTGGGGGATAGGAGATGTACTGATAATGGTTTAGTCATCCTCCAATGGGTAGCGTAGTAGCATAGCTACCAGAGCGCCAAATGTGCCTACCTTTTGAGAGGTAATGGTCACAGGCAGAAAGCTCATTGTGATGCAAACGTATGAAGCAAACAGAAAACCATGCAACAAAGACGCACTAATGCTCCTTACAGTCAACTGAGGGAACTTGAAAAGGGTCAAATTCTGGATGTCCACGCAGCAAAGACGGCCTTTAGGATCATCATACTATAAGGGCAGCAGTGGCAAATCGTACAGCTACCACAGCACAGATAAGAGGGCTTGTGAGGCAAGATATGTGAACATGAACTGTTGAAAACCGTTGATTAGCAGTGGGACTACGGGCACGCACATCTCTGGCCTATCTTCCACTCAAGCCACAGCCTCGACGCGCATAGCTCGATTGGTGTCGTCAGAGGATCATTTGGAAGGTGCAATGGCGCCCCGTGGTCTTCAGCGAAGAAAGCAGATTCTGCCTGCACGTAAGTGATGGTCGTCTGCACTTACGCCGTAGACCTGGAGTACTGTCTCATATAGTGCATTCGTCCAAGACACACTGGCCTCTCCCCAGGCCTTAAGGTCTGGGGTGGGATAACCTACAACTTTAGTTTATCTTTGGTGTTTCTGGAGAGAACGCTAACCAGCACTCGGTACGTTTAGAATATTCTTAGACCCATTCTTTTGCCGCTATTGCAACAGGAAAGTGATGTGTTGTTCCAACAGGATAATGCTCGCCTACGCATTTCCCTTGAAACTCAACGTGCTCTGCAAGACAAGAAGCAACTTCTCTGGCCAGCACGATCTCCGGACTTGTCTCCAGTGGAGCACGTTTGTGCTATGGTGGGATGCGGAGTGACAGTGTGACTCGTCAGCCAACAACTCTTACAGAACTGCGTGAACAGGTGCAGCAGGCGTGTCATAACATATTCCATACACCACGTGCCAATGTCGGTGTTTCACCATGGGTTGATACTTGGTACTGGAGAACAGTTTGTGCTATTGATCCATAAATGTAAACATTTGATGTGCTCCATATCCACTATCGCAACAATAAATCTTGAGTGAACTGGAAACCTCTAAAATGTGTGTTAACTTTGTTTTCTGCAAAGGTATGTATGTACAAGAAGATATGTATAGACATATAAGATTCTGGTAATAATAACCTCATGTGGCTCAAAGGCGAGGTGTAAGCCTTTCAATTGAACGTTACTTCAGTGACTTGCATGTCCCTAACCCACCACAGTTATCCAATCGGGGAAAGAGGACCTTCTGCTTAATGCGGAATCTGAACCATATGTCTTTTCTGGGGAATCTCCGCACCACTGACAGGTGAATGCTAGGTTATAAATCTGACTGCATAACCGCTAGTATGACCTCTAGACGAGCAGAGCCGACGCAGATTCTGGTCAAGCTACAATGGACTCTGCAGTTGTAGGGGCTGTCTACTTCACTGATTTTCCCGCCAGATACCGCCTGTTAGCTGAACTGCTCGTAGCTCCCATCAATCTCACGAGATGTCACCTCCAACGTCAGTTAAACATGGAACAGGTAACAATATGTATACAGCACACTCATTACTTAGCGTTGATAAATTACATTCATAAACTCTCCTCCTCAGTCAGTCTGTCTTATACTAAACACTGTATCAAAATCGTTTCAGTAGTTGCTGAGGTTAGCATTCACGAGCAGATGGTATTACTGAGAACGTGAAATAAAGTGAAGATTTAGAGCAAACAGTGCTAGAATTATGCTTTAGTGTTTATTGTGGTAAAGTATGTACGAATACCAACTAAAAAATGGCTCTGAGCACTATGGGACTTAACTGCTGTGGTCATCAGTCCCCTAGAACTTAGAACTACTTAAACCTAACTAACCTAAGGACATCACACACATCCATGCCCGAGGCAGCATTCGAACCTGCGACCGTAGCGGTCACGCGGTTCCAGACTGTAGCGCCTAGAACCACACGGCCACTTCGGCCGGCTACTAACTACAGTTATGGCCGAAAGTGAAGGAGTACTTAACGGGACAGATAAGAAATGAGACAAGAATAAAGTGGAAAAAATGGACGAAACTAAGAAAAAAAATGGACGTATCTAAGAAGTCAGGTTATTTGGAAAACAGCGAAATCAAAATAGGAGATAGCATTAGATGTTGTCATGGAAGCGTGAAGGTCAACAAGCACACAAAACCACTATTAGTGAGTCGATGTACTAATGATAAAAGAGGCACACCAGTTAAGAAAAGAGGAGGAGAAGGAGGCAAAGTGGGGAAGAAAACAGGATGGGCGGCAGACACCCTGGGTAAGGAAAATGGAGGCGGAAGGAACAACTTGAAAAGATAAAGAAAGAGCACGAGGAAATTAGAGAGTCAATAAAACGATGTAAGGCCAAATGTGAGGAACTAGGAGCAAATACTCAGGAAAACTTTCTGATATGGAAACGGGCCTGCTCAATCGGTCTAAGGCAATTAGGGAGGATATCCGAGTGAATACTGAATCATCTAAGAGAGGTAATGCGATTGTAGAACACAACGTGCAAGTGGTGCACTGATGTAATCAGACTCAAGGAGAATGTAGTAAACTTGCGCAGAATGTCTCTGTAACTATATAATTAAGTGTAAACAGCCAGAAAGGAAATTGCTGAGAACCCTAAGAATGCTGAAGAAACCATGCATGAATGGGTTAAGGAGGAGTTAACGCCTTCGCACTGGGTACTAAGTGGACGTATAGATGTAGGCTGTGACGTCTCTCGGTTGAGTCAAATTACAAATTTGATCCC
Organism: Schistocerca americana; assembly: GCF_021461395.2. Classification (NCBI taxonomy): domain Eukaryota; kingdom Metazoa; phylum Arthropoda; class Insecta; order Orthoptera; family Acrididae; genus Schistocerca; species Schistocerca americana. The sequence goes on from NC_060120.1 coordinate 265,971,584, forward strand.
CAAAGCTCCAACAACCCAGTCGCAATTTGAACAAAATTCAAACGAGGTTGGCTTGTGGGTTGGTCAGAAGACACAAAGGTCAAGGAAGCTAAGTGGAGAAGCCGATGTGTGACACATGTTCTTATGAAAGGCAACAAAGACCTACACCAATTTTTACGCAGCGTTCCTAGGGGTATACCGGGCAGAAGAAAAACAGACTGAAATAAAATTTACGTTAATAACTGGACGAGGATGCTCAAGAGAGAACAGAATGCTAAAGAGTTTCGGTGGTAAGGAATGAGACACAAATCTATCTATGTGTCAACGACATGAAAAATGAATAGTTTCAGTTTTAATAAAAAGAGTGCCATGGAACATACACTAGCAGGAACAGTAGTGTAATCCATAGGAACAGCACAGGAGGCTTTTAAAGGAATCGACTAGATCCAAAAAGAAATACATGCCCAGAGAAACATGCAACATGGAGTAAACATGCAGCACAGAAATTACTAAGAAACAGGGGTAAGTAATGAACAACAGGATTATGATCCCTGAAGTTGAAATCTTCTGGGTTATTAGCCCGCGTCATATTTCTTCTAAAACTATCGGCGTTTTGACCCCTCTGCTGGGACCTTCCGCAGAATCTTCCGGTGTCCACTATTGCTAGAACAGTATTGATGATGGGATGGTATTAATGGCCATAGTGTGCGTGCTTGGCAGAAGTGGGACCTCTACGAATGAGGCCCGAGGCAAGCTTTGTCCACAGCAGAGGACATACAGTATAAGTGGGACAAAGGCTGATATGAAACTCTTGAAGAACTAGAGAAAGGAGGAGGCTGTATTCGTGAACTGAATAGCTAGTAGTAGCTCTACAAGAGGTCCAATGTGGAACTGGAGATGAAAGGCCAGCAGAAATACTAATGAAATATACAGATGAATTAAAGGAGAAACAACAAGAGCCGGCCGCGGTGGTTTCGCGGTTCTAGGCGCGCAGTCCGGGACTGTGCGACTGCTACGGTCGCAGGTTCGAATCCTGCCTCGGGCATGGATGTGTGTGATGTCCTTAGGTTGGTTAGGTTTAAGTAGTTCTAAGTTCTAGGGGACTGATGACCGCAGCTGTTAAGTCCCATAGTGCTCAGAGCCATTTGAACCATTTAGAAACAACAAGAACTGTTGTGACAGAATGAGGTGTGAGGAAAGGAACAGAGATCACTGGTAATAACCTCAAAATTTGAGACTATAGAAGTAAAAACAAGTTTTGAGTCAGGTAATGTTACATGTTGAAAAATGGAGTTCACATAGTAAGTTTTCCCACAAGGGACGTAAGATTGTAGGCATAATAGGAGATGTCATCAAATCTAAAAGTTGCCAAGTATTTTTGGCTTTGGAAAGAGGACAAGAAACGCATGCATTGGAGGCTTTGGCTGTACCAAACTTACGTCTGGATTGTATACTGGAGGCAGCCGGGTTGACAGAACATCAAGTTGAGGGTAATTTTGGCGAAAATGCTGTAAAGATTCAGAAGGGCGACAGAGGTTACCTTTATACAGGAAAGACAACAGAGAAAAAAGAAGCATTTTCCGTGATACATTGTGTGATGGCTGAAGAAGACAGTGGGAAGTGCGAACCAATAGGTTATGTATAACACAGCAGTCTGAAAGACGACAGAGAATAAAGAAGCATTTTCCGTGATACATTGTGTGATGGCTGAAGAAGACAGTGGGAAGTGCGAACCAATAGGTTATGTACAACACAGCAATCTGAAAGACCGTACAGAAGACGAAGAACAAAGAACTGGCAAAGAGGAAATTTTCCAGAAAATTGTACACGTAGAAAATATGTGCAGAACACTAATAAACGAATTACCTACTCAACTAAACAAGTTCCCTCTTAGGTTCATGTCAGGACTGTGTGTAAATATGTGTTTGGGGATCTTAGAAAGAGAGTTAGTATGTCGGTATGTCGGCTCTGAGATTCATACAGCGCAGTATCAGCAACTGTAGTAGCAGTGCAATTATTGTGGGTGGGAGCAGTAGACAGCGGTGTACGCAACGCCACAATTTGAGAACGCCACCACTATCCATGCTGCAGTCTGTAGAGAGTTACTGTCTTTATATCACTGCATGTTTAGCTACAGTCTTCACAGGATGGTCACGTCCATACTGCTATCTGTCGATGCTGCAATTGTAGCAGGCGCGCTGCTCATATCGCAGTTTTCACTGGGCTACCATCTCTGTGTCCAGTTCCCACGTTGAAGTTATCACAGGGACGTGCATCCACATTGCTATCTGTCAGTTCCAAAGCGACTGTAGGACCGTTGCGTCCAATCCTTTGTCTGTCCATGCCGCATCCATCTCGGGGCAGCTGCATCCACAAGCCACCACATGACCATACCTCAGCCACTGTGCTTGTCCACTTCAATGGTGGTCGAAGCTACAGTGTCTGTACATCACAGCAATCACATCCATCCATGCTGAATCCTCTCCCAGCGTCTGCCTACTGGTCTTGAATCCACTGTAGGACTGTTGATCCATACCGCTGCCCGTATGTGTATCAGTCATTACAGAGTCATTGGTTTGAAACGCTGTCATCAGACCTCGCTGTATCCGATGTGCCAGTCCACAACGATGTCTGTTCTCTGCTCTGTAGCCATTGCGCCTGTCCATGCTGATGTCTGCTTGAGCCACAGTCCCACAATGACGCTGCCTCTCCGCTGCGTTGTCTCCATCCTGCCTCCTCTGCCTGCAGTGTCTCCGCACCACTGCTTCAGTCTGGATGACTGACTGATCTGGGCTTGAAACATCAGCCAACATGGCCTTGCTGTACTGGCACAGGGAATGGTAGGAAGCAAGGGGAAACCACAGCTGTAATTTTTATGATGCATGCACGTCTACTATACGGTTAAATGATGATCACATCCTCTTGGCTATAATATTATGGACATAAAATTGACCCCCATTCGGATCTCGTCATCAGACAAAGCAGAGTCGGCACGCTACGTGCAGAGCGTGGAATGCAAAATTCCTTAATCATGTAGGTGGTTTTAAAAATTTGGAAAGGGAAATGTAAAGGTTGAAGTTAGATACTGTGGGAGTTAGTGGTGACACGATGAAAAGAACTTTTCATCATAGGGGGTATTGCTCACTCGTAGCTGATAGGGTGCCTAAGGGATTTAGCGTTCTTGGAATGCTATACAAAAATTTAAACAAAAAATATAAGTACTTTTATTTCTATAAAGCAATTAACAATACCTAACCTTTGGAGATTTACAAGTAGTAGTTGCAAACGAGGAGCAACAAGCAATATAATTTAGAGTCCTTGATATGTGAGCTATTCAGGGAAGTTGACACGCGTCACTGAAACTAACGTCCACGATCTGGTGCCGATCTGCACTGCTGAGGCTAGCAGGAGTGGCTTTTATATTCCCTTCCTCCAGGTGTCGCTCTTGACGCGGAGCGGTCCAGTTTCGTGCACCACTGGCCGCCGTTTTCTCGCCCCTTCTCTGCTCTTGCGACCCGCATCTTCGTCCCGGTGCTTGTGGTTACCCCACAACATTCATCCCCCCAAAGCAAGCGACCGTCGACGTGTATGGAGTGCGACCACGGCGAGGGATCCAGGAGCGTGGACGCTCTGATGGGCAGGAAGCTGTGGCTGCAGGAGACGTCCAGCTTCTGGCCGTCCGGCCATCCGGCCTGCGCTTTGCCGGGAACGTCCCCCGGAAAACGACCAGAAGGGCACGCGTCCACCTCCTGCTGCCATGAAAATGACGAGGGCGGAAATTGCTGCGGTGTGGGTGGGTGCAGCTCCATCGGTAAGACGAGAGGGGGCGGAGGGGGCGAAGGCTCCTTATCCATGCGGTCGTCCCGCGATCGCGTGATGACACCCTCTGAAAGCTGCTGCGGCCGCGTTATCCTCTGGGCCCGTGAATCTGGGAGAAGAGAGACTGAAGGATCATCGTATACGTGACAGAGGCGAAGTTGATTTTGATGGCAGTGCTGGAAGCCATCCGGACCTGAAATAAGATACATGCAAGCGCCAAGTCGACGGACGACCTCGCCTCGCGCCCACTGTCTGCTGCTGCTAAAATCCCTGTAAAAGACAGTATCATGCGGAGCGAAGCGATACTTGCGGTCGTCCTGCGGCGCCGGATGTTGAGGAGGGGGAGCAGGTGAAGCAGTGTGCCATGACGGCAGCTGTGAAGCAATTCCGCCGGTGATGGTCCATCTAGTAGGTGTGAACGATGCTTGACCCCTTGTGCGTGCGGAGCGAAGTTTGGCCATCTGCTGCTTGAATGTTCTGACAAAATGCTCCGCTTAGCCGTTTGACTGTGGGTGGAACGGCGTACTAGTTAGATGCAACATGCCATTGCGTTCACAGAATGTTTGAAATTCGTTTGACGTGAACTGAGGTCCATTGTCTGACACTATTAATTCCGGTAAGGCTTCAACGTAAAAAAAAAAAGAAGTTGACAATGCCTGAATCGTGCTACGGGATGTTGTCGAGTTCATGGGCATAGCAAAAGGAAACTTGCTGTATGAGTAAACCACAATTAGCCAGCGAGTGTTCCAAAAGGGTCCCGCAAAGATTATGTGCAGACTGATTTTCTGCACATGCGTGACACTGTGAGGTCATCTGTTCTATTTGGGCGTCCATACCCTGCCAAGTACAGTGTCGACGCACTAACTGTTCCGTACAAACAATCCCCCAGTGTCCCAGGTGAAGTAACTACAACACTTGTTTTTGCAAAGCTGTAGCGATCAACACACGTGACTGTCCACTGTCACTTTGAACCAGAATTACACCTTTCTGTGCGGCGAGGCTATACCAATGAGCAAAGTATAGGCGCACTACGGAGTTCTTTATGCTATGCAACAAACGACGCCAAGATGAGCGAATGTAGGTTAGCAAAATGTTCAAATCTGGATCAGCTATCGCGGCCTGTGCAATTTTCTTACAGTTCAACGGAAAAGACTGAAGGAATCCAGAATCCTGAGCATCGATGTTTCAAAGTCTGTGTCAGAACCTGCCAGCAGCTATGGCCCGGCGGTTCTAGACGCTTCGGTCTGCAACCGCGCGCCCGCTACGTCGCAGGTTCGAATCCTACCTCTGGCATGAATGTGGATGATGTCCTTAGGTTAGTTAGGTTTAAGTAGTTCTAAATTCTAGGGGACTGATGACCTCAGATGTTAACTCCCATAGTGCTCAGAGCCATTTGTATCAGAACCGATTGGAAGACGTGAAAGTGCGTCTGCATTACCATGTTGAGCTGTCGGACGATACAGAATCTCGTACTGATACTGAGACAACAAAAAAACCCTTTATTGCAATTTTTGTGCAGTTAGTATAGGAACCGGTTTAGCCGGATCAAACAAGAACTGCATAGGCCTCTGATTCATTGCTAAGTAGAATTTTCTGGCATACAAATAGTGGTGGAATTTCATGACACCATACACAATAGCCGATGCCTCTTTTTCAATTTGTCAATAGTTTACACTGGGCTTTGGCCAACAATTTTGATGCGAGAGCAATAGGTCTGTCTTTATCACCAATTCTGTGCGAAAGCGCTGCACCGATTCCGTAAGAAGAAGCGTCAACTTGCAATACAACTGGTTTTTCAGGATCAAAGTGAACTAAGCATCGATCACTGATCAATGCATCTTTAAGTTTTTTGAAAAGCTACTTGGCACTCATCTGTCCAGACAAAGGGCACATTCTTGCTGGCAAGTCGCTTATGACTACTAAATACGACTGAAGGGGATGTAAACCTTGACTGTTAGTGACGTGATGAAGATACTGCAACTCAGGTTTAAAAAATCACACTTGTCCAGTGTACACTTTGGTCCTGCTTCAGACAACACATGAAACAAAGCACGTAAATTTGCAGTATGTTCTAATAGTTTGGCATTTATGCAATCAGCTGTTCCAAATACCGTCGGAAAATGGCGGGTGCGGAAGGACTGCAAACGCAAATATTTAAACAAGTCCAAATGAGTATTCACCACACACACTACTTGAGGTTCTTCATCTGTCGGTATTTGAAGATACGCGTCTTGCAAATCAGTTTTCGAAAAATAGCGTCTAGCGCCTAATTTGTCCAAAAGATTGTCTGGGCGTGGCAATGGGTAGGTATCAATGACGTTTCTGGGTTGACGATAGACTTAAAAGTCGACACAGAGGCGAATTCGACCTGAAGGTTTGGGGGGTAAAACCATTGGACTTGCCCATTAGCTAGCTGATAGCCGGCCATTGTGGCCCAGCGGTTCTAGGCTCTTCAGTCCGGAACCGCGCGACCGCTACGGTCGCAGGTTCGAATCCTGCTTCGGGCATAGGTGTGTGTGATGTCCTTAGGTTAGTTAGGTTTAAGTAGTTCTAAGTCTAGGGGACTGATGACCTCAGATGTTAAGTCCCATAGTGCTTTTTTGAACTAGCTGCAATTCTCCAAGTTCAGCAACGAGTTTGTCCCGTAATGCATTGAGAACAATTCTGGCTCGGCAAAATTTCGGCTGAGCATTGTCTTTCAGCGTAATATGTCCAACAAAATCGTTAGCTTAGCCTAAACCTTCAAAAAAGAGTTCCGGGAATTCTTTTAGCAAGCTAGGTAAACTGTCTTCTGTATTGAATGCAGACACTGACAACACATTGGCCTGCATGTTAAAGCCAAACAAATGAAAAGAATCAAGTCCAAATATTTTCTCACATTTACGTGACTGTAGTACTGTGAAAGTCATTGTTCGCGTATGCGAGTGATATATGGCAGGCACGTGGAGATTCTAATTGTTCGTATGTGCGACGATTTATCAATGTGACAGAGGCACCAGTGTCCAACTGAAATTTCACACGGTTCCCACAAATAAATAAATAAATGAACAGAAAGTTGGTTTGACTTGTGTATCATTGTTTTGTGAGAGGGATGAATTTTTATCTTTCTTCCATTGCAAACATACGGATTTTACATGTCCTTTTACCTCAAGCGTAGCACTGAGCTTGTCGGTAGGGGCAGTGGTGTCGTTTGTTCCGTGTATAACAGCGAGGACAAGACTTAATTCTCTTCGCCTGTGTATCCGCCTGTTCAGCGAAGTGCGTATGCGACGTGGAATTCTGTTTACCCGTCGTGGCTAGCGCACGCCGCCTGTGTGGAATGGGGCAATCACGACTAAGGGACTCTACCTGAAAAATAGCTGGCTACTCAAATGTATGAGCGACAAGGCCACAGAATCATGCTGATCTAATATTTGCACTACCTGCAGAAATGATGGATCGGACTGTTTCCATAGTTGTTCCCTGATTTTGACATCATGGACATTGTACACGATTGCATCATGCAACATAATGTCTTAATGTAAATAACCGCAAGCACATTTGAATTTGCATTTTCTTGTCATACACTTCAAATCTGTTAGCCACTCGCAATAAGTTTGTTCTGCCCGTTTTTCGCAATTAAAGAACTGATACCTAGCTGCTACCACATTTACTCGTTGGTCATAATAGTTTGTTAGAGAGACGATAACCTGGTCGTAATCAAATTCACTCGGAATGGCGTTAGGAAATTGTTTTTGAATTAATCTGAACACTGCACTTCCTATAATAGATATGGAAGTTTCACAATACTTGGGACGTTATGAGCTACCATAGGCGCATTGAACGGTGCAGCCACTCGAGCCATTACTCGTCTTATTCACGAAACTGTCGAAAAGGCGGAAAGCAGCTGTAGTAGGTGGTGCTTGTTCTGTCGGGCGCCAGCGTTGTCGAGTAGCTGCTGCACCGTGTTGTGCAGGGTAGAAATGTGGTTCGTCTGTAACTGAAACAACTGCATTATCTACGTGGCGTCGGAGCTGGGGGCGGGACAGGATTGGTGGGCATGTTGGAAGATACAATTGCAACAAATAGACAAAAAAAGCAAAGAACATTTCTGCAACGCGTTCTGGCGCTTATGGTTACTCCAGAACACATCAAGTGAGTGCAGATTGAACTACTATCAACAGCACAGTGAACTTCTTATCGTAGGCATGACAGACACGAAGCCAACACCCACTACATTATTACAAGTGTATACGGCAACTAGTGCTACAGAGGCCGAAGAAATTGAAAAAAAAAATGATTAGGTAAAGTAAATTATTCAGATAATTATGGCAGAGGAAAATTTAATTATGACGGTGGACTGGAAATCAGTAATAGGGAAAGGAAAAGAAGGAAAAATAGTAGGTGTGTGCAGCTTTGGAGAAAGGGAGTGATAGAGGGAGCCGTCTGCTAGAACTCTGCACAAGGCATAATTTAACCATCGCTAACACTTTGCGTAATAATCATGAAAGACATTTTTATACATGAAATTAAAATGGAGAAACAGGAAGTTTTCCGATGTATTATATAATGGTAAGGCAGAGATTATGGAATGAGCAGATGTGGACTCTGACCACAGTTTACTGACTATGAACTGTAGACTAAAACTGAAAAAAAAGCAGAGATAATGTAAACTAAGGAGATGGGTACTGGATAATTTGAAAGAACCAGAGACAGTCGGGAGATTCAGAAGGAGCATTAGACAACGATTCACTGAAGCAGAGAAAGTAATACAGTAGAAGATGAATGGGTACGTTGCTGGGATGAATTAGTGAATGCAGCAGATCATAAAAAGACAAGGCCTAGTAGAAATCCTTGGATATCGCAAAAGATATGGAATTTAATCAAGAGAAAAGAAAATATCAAAATGCAGTAAATGAAGCAGGCGAAGGGAATACAAATGTCTAAAATTGAGATTGGCCGGAAAAGCAAAATAGCTACGCAGGAATTGCTAGAGGACAAATGTAAGGATACGAAAGAATAATGTGTAGGGCAAGGTCGTGTGACTAGGGCCTCCCGTCAGATAGACCGTTCTCCGGGTGCAAGTCTCTCGATTTGACTACACTTCGGCAACTTGCGCGTCGATGGGAATGAAATGATGATGATTAGGACAAACAATACCCAGTCCCTGAGCGGAGAAAATCTCCGACCCAGCCGGGAATCGAACCCGGGCCCTTAGGATTGACATTCTGTCGCGCTGACTACTAAGACATTGGGGGCGAACTAGGGCAAAGACAGATAACGAGTATAAGAAAATTATAGGGATCATTGGCGAGAAGGTAAGCAGCTGTATGAATAGCAAGAGCTCAGATGGAAAACCAGTACTAAGAAAATAAATGGAAGCTGAAAGGAGGAAGGTTTATGTAGAGGAGCTATAAAAGCAAAAGGTCTTCAAGCAAAATTGTACAGAAAGAAGAGAACTTAGATGATGAGAGGTGAAATATGATACTGTGGCAATAATTTGAGTCACAACTACTGATGTCTTGAGAGAGCTAATCATGACAACACTATTTCACCTGAAACATGCGAAATACAAATAGACATCTGAACGATGGGAGTGTACCATTCTATCAACTGGCCCATCCTCAAAAAATGGTCCAAATGGCTCTGAGCACTATGGGACTTAACTTCTGAGGTCATCAGTCCCCTAGAACTTATAACTACTTAAACCTGCCGGCCGCGGTGGCCGTGCGGTTCTGGCGCTGCAGTCCGGAACCGCGGGACTTCTACGGTCGCAAGTTCGAATCCTGCCTCGGGCATGGGTGTGTGTGATGTTCCTTAGGTTAGTTAGGTTTAAGTTGTTCTAAGTTCTAGGGGACTTATGACCTAAGATGTTGAGTCCCATAGTGCTCAGAGCCATTTGAACCATTTTTACTTAAACCCAACTAACCTAATGGCATCACATACATCCATGTCCGAGGCAGGATTCGAACCTGCGACCGTAGCGGTCGCGCGGTTCCAGACTGTAGCGCCTAGAACCACTCGGCCATTCCGGCCGCCCCATCCTCAAGGTCAGTGCTCAATATCCTCCTTATTTCCAAGGACTACAGTCAAGACTTCAAGAAGACTGTAATACTTAAAATTCTGGACATGGTTGTGTGATCAGCGACCGTTTACAAAGTAAAATTAAAACAACAACAGCCCTCTATCGCAAAAAAGACGTCTTTTGACCCAAGTTTCGGCACTACTATGAGTGCCTTCATCAGAAATAAAACTGTCAAACTGGCCTACAACACAAGTATAAAATTATAGGAAACTTTTTTAAATTTAAGTATATGCACTGACTAACAGTACAAGAAAGAAACAGTACTTGCATATCACGTATAAAATAAATATCATGAGATAAAGCTTTAGATTGTAATACTTCCAAGTCCAATTGACGTGTAATATGTATGAGACAAGCGAAATACCATCAGACTTCAACAAGAATGTAATTCCAAAGAAATCAGATGCTATCAGGGGTGGATAGTGGCCAACTATCAGTTTAGTAAACCATGGTTGCTAAAAACTAAAATGTTTTTTTTTACAGAAGAATGAAAAAACTGTTAGAAGGCCAATGTCAGGGAGATCAACTTGCAGTCTGGAGAAATATAGGAACATGTGAGGCAATAGAACTCTACGACTTTTCGTAGAAGATAGGTTAAGGAAAGGCAAACCAACGTTTATAGCATAATTTTGTAGACTTAGAAAAGCTTTTGACAATATTAACTGGAATACTTTCTTTGATATTCTGAAGGTAGCAGGAGTAAACTATAAGGAGCGAAAGGCTATTTACAACTTTTGCAGAAAAAAGGTTGCAATTACAAGAGCGATGGGGCATGAAAGGGAAGCAGTGATTGAGAAGGGAGTGAGGTAGGGTTGTAGCCTATCACCAAATTTATTCAACCTGGACAGTGAGCAAGCAGTAAAGGAAACTATAGAAAAATTTGGTGAAGGAATTAATGATCAGGGAGAAGAAAAAAATCTTTGATATTTTCCAAAGACATTGTAATCTTGTGAGAAATACAACGGAATTGGAACAGGATTTGAAGGGAATGGACAGTGTCTCGAAAAGAGAATATAAGATGAACATAACTAAGTAAAACAAATATAATGGATTGAAGTCGAAGTAAATCTGTCAGTGCTGAGGAAATGAAATTAGAAAAGGATACACTAAAAGCATCAAAGAAATTCTGTTATTTGGCAGTAAAGTAACTGATGATGGTCGAAGTAGGCAGGATATAAAATGTAGACTGGAAAAGGCAAAAAATCGTTTCTGAAGAAGCGAACCTTGTACTAAAATGAAATAGGGATGATAAGAAGTTGAGACACAAGAAAACTATAAGCTTTTGGAATGTGGTGCTCGTCAAGAATATTGTAGATTACATGGATAGATCATGTGAGTAATGAAGAGGAAATGGATTCATGGCACATGTAGACTGAGAGGCAGAATCATTAGACAAGACACTCTCTGAGACATCAAGGAATCATAAATGTAGTATTGGAGGTAAGTGTGTGTGCATGAGTATGTGTGTGTGTGTGTGTGGAGGGTGGGGGGGGGGGGGGCAGGGGAGGGTGGGGAGTAAAAACTGTAGCTGAAGACCAAGAGATGAGTATGAGACCAGGTTGAAAGTGGTGTAGGTTGCAGTAGTGATATAGACATGAAGAGGCTTGCCAAGGATAGAGTTGCATCGCGAGCTGCATCAAACTAGTCTTCGGACAGAAAAGCACAACAGTAAAAATTGATGACCTGTTATGTTACTGTCATAATATAAAGCTGTATGACCTATCACCGCTACTTATTACCTAAATATCATAATTAATGACCTATAGTGCTATTACCATTAATTTTTAACCAATTATAATAAATTATGACCACTAAAAGACAGGCTGGAAAGCTTTAGGTGGCACTGCAGTCGTTTTACCAGCATCACAAGCGAAAGCAAGCAGAATAACCCCAGACCAGGTCGATCTTACAGCCAGCGGAACGTGAAGTTTGTCAGGGCAACCATCTCGCCCTAAGACTGAACCTCCACCCATTGAAGACATCCCACCGCAGCACAAAGACATGGCGAAAGTGCAAACCCCATAAAAATGGTTCCCATACTACAGTACAACATGTTCAGGACTCATGTTGAGGAACTGAACCTCCTAGCTTGGCCACACCCCATATGCTTGTGTTTACAGGAAACACATTTTAAAACCACCGATGCCCCTGTGTTTCTGAACTACACCCTCTACTGCAAGGATGACCAGACTGAGGAAAGAGGCAAGGGAGGGGTTGCTGCGTTTGTCAATAATGCACCCCATTCCTGTACCTCGCCTTGGTTATTGACCAACAAGCAGCGACTATTGAAGTTAATGTTGGTCAGAAGATCACTAACTGCTCACTGTATTTACCTCCATAGGAAGCTATACAATCTATCACAGACCTTATTGAACAACTTCGCTATACAATTCTCCTACGCGGTAACTTTAATGCCCACAATGTGTGATGGGAATCGAACTAAACTTCATATAGGGGTCAAGTTTTGGAGAGCCTCATGATGTCTCAGGAACAGTACATCCTCAACATGGTCAATCCTATTCATTTCTTGGCTGCTCCCGGGTCGTCCTCCGCGATCGACTTCTCTTTCTGTTTCCCAGCTCTGTGGGAAGCAACTGATGACCATCATTCCAGTGATCACTTCTCGCTGTTGATACACCTACTGGATAAGATATTACTGGAAAGGAGGCCTCCAGTATGGACGATCAGCAGACCTAACTGGATGTGCTTCAGACAGACAGCTGTGTTTGAACAAAGAGGCAGCATCCAGGAAATGTTGGACTACATCACGCGAATGATCCACCATGCCTCTGACTTATTCATCCCAAAGTCCGTAGATCACCTTAAGTGGCAATCTATACCTTGGTGTACGGATGAATGTTGCTCAACAGTCTGGGTCAGGCATGCGCCTCTTTGACGATATAAATGCCGTACGACAACAGACAACCTCACAGCCTTTAGAGTTGCGACAGCCAAAGTTCATGGCGTGGTTAGCGAGGGCAATGCAAGGTCTTGCCAAGCATTCTATCATCTGTTCCACTTCTTCTACAAAAGTATGGCAAGCCATTAGAAGGATTTCCGGGATACGCAGTCATTCATCCGTAGCAGCAGTCCTGAAACAAGGGTGTCCCCTAACAAAACCGTGGGACATCACCCAGACGACGGTACAGCATTCCGCAACGTGTACCGCTACTGCCAGCCAGAATCTGGTGTTTCGTTGCTATGAAGTGACCGTAAATAGGGGCCGGTTTGAGTTTCAAAACTGCCCTTTAACCGTGTGGGAACTGGATTCGGCACTGTCTTTGGACTGACTGTAGACAGGTACCAGTTGGAGCCTTAGAACTAACATCTCTCCATGTGGAAGCTGGATTCAACACTGTCTTCAGCGTGACTGTTGACAGGGGTCGGCTGGAGTCTTACAACTTCCCCTTTCATGTAAGAGATGGGTTCTGCACTGTCTGAGGCTTCTGCAACTGTGCCTCGTCACGGTGAAGTTCGGTACAGCATGCTTTGCCATTTGACAGCAGCGGCAAATGAAATCCTCCTCGAATGTTATAAATTGCTGTGGCAGACAGGCCACTTTCCCTATTCATTAGAGAATAAAGTTTGACGCGTCTCGCAAAATCAGGAAAGGACCGAACGTGAGCCAGTAGTTACTGGAGATGCACGTTACCTATTTGTGTAGGAAAAGCCCTGGGACTAATGGTTAACTGTCACCTGGTCTGGATGTTAGATGTCAGCCAACTCCTTAGTCGCTCTCAGCGTGGATTCAGGAGATTTCGATGTACTATCGACAACCTGACCTTCCTAGAGGCGACCTGCAGATCTTCTACTTAAACATCACTGTCTCGGTATATTCTTTGATGTGATCAAAAGTATTCGGCCAGCCTCAAAAACATACGTTTTTCATATTAGGTGCATTGTGCTGCCACCTACTGCCAGGTACCTCATATCAGCGACCTACCTAGTCATTACACATTACAGAATGAGGCGCTCCGCGGAACTCACGGACTTCGAACGAGCTCAGGTGACTGGGTGTCACTCGTGTCATACGTCTGTACGTATGATTTCCACACTCCTAAACATCCTTAGGTCCACTGTTTCCGATGTGATAGTGAGGTGGAAATGTGAAGGGAGACGTGCAGCACAAAAACGTACAGGCCAACCTCGTCTGTTGACTGACAGAGACTGCCGACAGTCGAAGGGGTTCGTAATATGTAATAGGCAGACATCTATCCAGACCATCACACAGGAATTCCAAACTGCATCAGGATCCACTGCAAGTACTGTGACAGTTAGGCGGGAGGAGACAGAACTTGGATTTCATGGTCGACCGGTGCTCATAAGTCACAAATCACGTCGGTAAATGCCAAACGTCGCCTCGCTTGTTGTAAGGAGCGTGAACATTGGACGATTGAACAGTGGAAAAACATTGTGTGGAGTGACGAATTACAGTACACAATGTAGCGATCCGACGGCAGGTTGTGGGTATGGCGAATGCCTGGTGAACATTATCTGCCATCATTTGTAGTGCTAACAGTAAAATTCGGAGGCGGTGGTGTTATGGTGTGGTCGTGTTTTTCATGGAGGGGGGTTGCACGCCTTGTTGTTTCGCGTGGCACTATCAGAGCACAGGATTACATTGACATTTTAAGGACCTTCTTGCTTCCCATTGATGAAGAGCAATTCCGGGATGGCGATTGCATCTTTCAACATCATCGAGCACCTGTTCATAATGCACGGCCTGTGGTGGAGTGGTTACACGACAGTAAATTCCCTGTAATTCACTGGCCCGCACAGAGTCCTGACCTGAATCCTATAGAACACCTTTGGGATGTTTTGGAACGCCGACTTCGTTCCAGGCCTCACCGAACGAAATCGATACCTCTCTTCAGTGCAGCATTCCGTGAATAACGGGCTGCCATTACCCAAGAAACCTTCCACCACTTGATTGAACGTATGACTGCGAGAATGGAAGCTGTCATCAAGGCTAAGGGTGGGCCAACACCTTACTGAATTCCAGCGCTACCGATGGAGGGCGCCACGACCTTCTAAGTCATTATCAGCAAGGTGTCCAGACAATTTTGATCGCATAGTGCATCAGTAAGGCGTACAGCACTACTTGGAGACAAATGTATTCTAGGAGAGATTCACCAATGGGGCTTTCGTCGGCACCTTCATATCTTCTCCTGGTCCTTACCATCTAAGAGCTTTTTCCGGTCCCGAGTTGGTGACAAGCTGTCGGATCGCTTTGAGCAGAAGAATGGTATTCCTTATGGCAGCGTTTTAAGTGTTACACTCTTTGCCTTAGCCATAAACAGTACCACATCTACGGTAATAGATCCTGGACAATGTTCCTTATTTGTGGACGATTTTGCAGTTTTCTGTTCCTTCTCCAGTACTCCTATTGCGATTCGTCAGAGACAACAATGCAGAGATTAGAGAAGTGAGCCACAAATATGGGGTCGGCCGGAGTGGCCGAGCGGTTCTAGGAGCTACAGTCTGGAACCGCGCGACCGCTACGGTCGCAGGTTCGAATCCTGCCTCGGCATGACCTTAGGTTAGTTAGGTTTAAGTAGTTCTAAGTTCTAGGGGACTGATGACCTCAGAAGTTAAGTCCCATAGTGCTCAGAGCCATTTCAACCATAAATATGGGTGCTCAGTTTCCGGCAGGTAAGTGTGTGTGTGTGTGTGTTCATTTTAATTTTTTTCACCGTACTTTTAATTTACCTGTTTTCCATATGAGGGATATCATTCTACCCCTTGAAGAGTCAGCGAGGTTTCAAGGCCTCATTTTTTATTCCAAACTGTTGTATTTCCCACTGCTGAGAGACCTGAAAACCGGCACCCACAAGGCACTGAACATCTTAAGGTGCCTCAGTCAAACGTCTTGGGAAGAGGAAAGTTTTATAGGACTTTGGTGTGATCGCTTCTAGACTATGGGTGCACAGTGTGTGGATCAACGAGGCCTTCTTATCTGTAGATTACTGACGTTCTCTACCTTGATGGGCTTAGTTTGAATATGGGGCAACTACAGGATCAGCCCTGTAACCTGTCTCTGTGCAGGGGTTGGGGATCAGACACCCACCATCCGGCGACAGCGCCTCAAGGTTCTCAGGCATGTAAGTTCCTTGCTGATTCAAATTCACCTGCATAGCATACTGTGGCTCGTCCGCCTCTGGAGCGTCTTGTCTGCAAACCTCCTCAAGCAACAAGGCCGTTTGGAATCCGTGTACAGCGTGTGCTGGAATCACTTGGTGTTGGGCCAGTGTAACACCAACTCCAGGATTTTAACCACCTGCCATACTGGTTACTCAAGAGGCCCCGATTAATTTTAGATGTATTGCAGTACAGGAGAAGCTGCTCCCCTGCACATATTTTTAACAAATTATTTTATGTTATTTTAGCTGAACACCACAACACTTCAGTTCTATTTACAGAAGGCTGTAAAAGTGGGACTCCTTTGGTTGCTCTGTTGTTTTCCCTGATCATATTCTCAAGGTCAGACTGCCTGAAGACTTTACTGT
Organism: Schistocerca americana; assembly: GCF_021461395.2. Classification (NCBI taxonomy): domain Eukaryota; kingdom Metazoa; phylum Arthropoda; class Insecta; order Orthoptera; family Acrididae; genus Schistocerca; species Schistocerca americana. The sequence goes on from NC_060120.1 coordinate 265,987,952, forward strand.
GTTCGATGCGGAATTATACGCTATATAGCAGGTACTGGAGCAGATGAGATGTGTTTTGAGTGCGAAATTCCTTGTCTGTTCCACTTTATGCACCGCTTGTATCCAAAGTTTCCCTGACGCCCTCCTCAAACTACGAAGACTGGGGAAAGGACGTGTCTTTCTACTGGGTGCCAGGGCACATAGGTATTGCAGGGAATGAAAGGGCAGAAGTAGCAGCCAAGGAAGCGAGTCAAGATCAGCAGATAGTTCAATGTGCCATCCCACAGGACGCTGTCACATCGCTGTTGACGTACATACTCATGCATCGATGGGAAGAAGAATGACTGGAAGAGGGAGGTAGTAAGCTGTGCCTCGTTAAGTCCACAACGCGGCCATGGTGTTCGCCCTTCCAGCCACGCAGACGGAATGAGATGCTCCTTACTCGCCTCCACGTAGGCCACAGCCCTATGATGCATGGCTTCCTGCTTCACCGGGAGGACCCTCCAATGTGTGTTGCCTGTGACATACAGATCACAATTCGTCATATTTTACTAGACGATGATTTCTTTTCGAACCAGAGGGTTGCTGCTCATTTGCCGAAAGATTTGCCCTCTATTTCAGCTAACAATCAAACGAATGTACCGTAATCACTAAAATTTTGTAAACTATCGGACTTGTTTCCTAAAATTTTAGGGTGACGTTTTTAATGCGTCATAGGTGTTTCTGGCGTGGAAAATCAAAGGTGAATTATCCTGACGGCCAGGAAATCTCGCGTGGCATTGATTTCTGTCAGACACTAAGTACACTGATGCTACATAATAATCAAACTGTGTAGATGCAGGTTTCATTTGGGCACTTGTCCATTGGAATACGGAGGTGCATAAAAAATACACTCATACCCCAATTTGTCAACTCAAAGTAGAAGTGTTTTTTACATCTATGTGCAGTAAATTGCCAACGTGTGTGGGTCTGAGGATTCATAATCCCCAACTGCACTCATGTCCAACTTTCATACATCTGAGAATAAAATTGGAAACTGAAGTGCCACCAGTAGAGATTAGCTACCACCACCCCAGGTAAATGAAGAAAAAAGGGTCGTATCAGTATTAAGCAACTGCTCCTTTATACATAGACCTATGATTGGGAGTTCACTACGACACACACAAATCAACGTACTACAGTTGCACTACGGAACACACAAAAGACATTGCTGATATTACACAGGTGGTCTTTTTATCCAGTCGTGATGTAACACTAGGTGCAACAGAGACCAGGCACAGCCACCGTTCCCAGGCAGAGAAAGGTAAATAGACATGTAGGTATTAACCCACTCCACTTAAAAAAGCCATACGTAACAATTACACTATAAATCACAAACGAGGCATCGCTAAAATTATCCTGATATACCATATGAAGCTACAGCAGTATCAGAGATGAGCCGCCACCCCAGGCAGGAAGAAAACTTAGCATCTAAGTGCGGGAAATTCAAAAAGTGACAGAAAAAACCATGGTATGTTGCTTGTAATTGAAGTACCTCACTTAAGTTGCCTTTTTACAAGTTTATGTTGGTGGAAATACATATTTATGAATGCTTGTGGTATGTATACACCAGTATCACGACAAGAAACTGCGCTAAAATCAAGTACGTTCTTTCCATTGAACACTCAGATTACGAACTTACCAGTATTATGTTTTAAATCCAGCAGATCATACAGCAAGTTGTAAGCATACAGTGCGAACGGATCGCACATATCCTCGCACACAGGAGCAATACAGACGCTAACGAAGAAAGGGAGGCCGGAAGTTAGGATGTTTTTGTAAACATTTACAGGGCTTATTATTACTACTGAAAACTCACATAGACGCTAACCTTCACTTTTGACACAAGAATTCGATACCGCATTACTTTGCTTAGACCTACTGCATATATATCAATACCTTAAATGATTATTGCTTGCTTCGTTTCTTTTTTCCTATCGGAATAAAATTAATAAGATGAGAGCGTCGATGTAATGTCTAGTGTTTTCATATGGTTCCAGTGCGAACAGCACAGAAAGCTATTGAACAGTCAGCCGAGTAATTCCATCAAGCTATTTTAGCGCGGGATGTCCATCGTTTGAGACTAGTTATGCTGGTACTATCAAAAAGATCAGGGATTAACAGTGACGCGTATGCCTATTACGTCACATTAGTTTCTAAAGGCAAAGTACGTCTTCCCAACCTTGAAGTGTATATCTCCTATCACTTGAGCATTTCGTGAACTTGTTCGTTTAACAAATGAAAACCTTTAATGCCTGTAAATCATCTTATGATTTGTGGTGGTGTGTCATGCTACAGTCATTTAACCTCCATCTCGGTTCCATTCGAGCGGAAAGTAATTTGTAAGTATTACCTGTGTACCTGCAATGGCCCTCCATTATCAGTTTATATCACTGCATAGTAGCACTTGTTTTCGCCATATACTCTAGTGCTCATGGGCTAATTTGCTTCCCTATCAGTGGTGCACTACATGCAGAAATTGCTATTACACTCGCTGATCGACAATGTATGGCCATCTATTACAGTACATTAATACGGGATGTGTTTATCAGTCGAAACACAGAACCCTGTCCTGCTCCATTCGCATGGAACGAATTACTGGTGGTAAATCTATGTATTAACTCTAAGTTTTCGACAAGTATATGGGAGGACGAAGTATGATACCCAGAACGTACACTCTCGAAAGTTGGACAACAATATTCATCGCTGTACTCAGTTCGCTTTCCAACATGCAAATAGTCGCAATGATTTTTATAAGGGTTTAGAGTCCCTTTTGACTTTTGAGGCAGGGCTAAAATCTTAAAATTTTTATTCCACTCCTACAACCTGTACCAATCTAACAGTTACTAAGAAAACTCCACAGATCTCTCGCTGCGTACCATCTCCACTTACCCACCTATAGATATTCCACAAAGAACCCAAAAATTCTGGGAAGAAAAAAAAATTAAAATCTGTGAGATGAAGCTATCATACTAAATTAAATAATCCCTTTTCAAGAGAATTAACAGCCATTTTTAGGTATTTTGCGGTAGTTACTGTTACCGGAGCTAATGAAATTCTGTAGTCGTGGATTTCTATGTCTATTTATATGCAATAGTTATATACATTTATGACTGCATCTCCTACCAGTCCTTGTCCCAATCATACATGCCCCACATATCATATAACAATACGCTACAGTGTTCCTATAGAAACTGCATCATCTGCGAACATATTACACCGATATGGAAATAAGTAACCCCAAAGCCTCTGTACACTGCAACGCGGATGTTATATCATAGCAGTATTATCGATTTCTCTTTTGTACTACACTCACTCACTGATTGATTACTTGATGTGACACTCATAATAATTAACGCACTAACCATACCTGAGTTTCAAGTTTGCTTACATTGTCTCTGCCTAATCGTTTTACAGCATGTATCAGTGTTCAAGATCAGTGTTTCGACCATCTAGTGTGACGGCCATGATAATTAACACACGAAATGTACTTAAGTTTCGTGCTTGCTTACATTCTCTGCGCACAGTCGCTCTACAGTATGTGTCATTGCTCAGGGTCAACATTTTGATAACTTGACGCGACAACTATGATATTAAAACGTGAATCGTACCCGTGTTTCGTGTCTGCATACATTTGATGTAGTGGGATAGACACTTGAGCTGTTCTCCTAACAGCGAGACAATAGTCTGAAGTGCTGTTATCTTGTCATTGTTTCTTCAAGTTCCACACATATTGTATCGTTGTAGGCCTTTGCGTTCTTTCCAATGCCAAAGAAAAAGTGCACGGTTAAATTTAAAAGAAGTCGGTGCTATACTACGGTAGCTACAAGCGTTAAAGATTGGTTGCTCTATGGCAGAAAATTAGAGAAAATGAGTCCTCTGTATGTTTATTTGTTTTTGATATGTTTCAAGTGGCATTTCCTAGCTGTTGTACCTTACATATAAGTAACTAAATTATGGCACCGAAAATCTTCCACATTTTTTGTTGATTTGACTCCACTTGTCGTACTATTATACATTAGGGCTACCTAAATTTAGTTTGCCAATTTTGTTTATTTATAACTATGGCGTGTTTGTTTTATTCTGCAAACCTTTAGATACTATGTGTTAAATGAAAATGAAATATGTATTGCAACTTGTATAGATTACTCTTCACTGTGTTATAATTATTCTGTGTTAATGCCGCTAGGGAAACTTAGGAAAAGCATTACAGTATCGTTGGCAGAGAGAGAAGACTTGTGTAGGAGCGCTGCCTCTGGCGCGAGTGTGACTTGCCTGGTGGTGAGACGTAAGAGTGGACACAAGCAAGTGGAGTGCCTGTCGGGCCTATGTGAGGCGCACTTGTTACAAGCGGGACATCAAGAGCGTGACGGGTATGGCCAGATGTAGGAGTATTCAGTAAGGTCGAAATCCTGCCCCGTACCTGGTCACGGCGAATCAGGGAGTGATCGCAATATTAGATGGAGCAGTGATTACATTGTAGACAACAACAAAGACGGCGGCTGTCGTTTTATTTTCGTTCACTTTAGAAAAATTCTGAGGCACTACTCAGATACATTCTAAGTGAACTTAATTCCCGTAATAAAAGGTGTACCAAAAAAATGTAGTTACCTGATCTTACCTTTGCCCTCAGTCATTGTCACGTACTTAGGCGCCATTCATTTCCAGTTATTGAATAGCCTAGTGTCGTCGTTTAAGTAGCTAAAAGGAATGTAACAAAACCCTATTATGGCCAATTTTCTTTGTTTGAAAAAAAGATAACTGAAATTAATTGATAATGAAGTGTCAATAAGTTTTCAGTGTTGATTAATAATATATAGCGGCATAACTATTCTTGATAACTGAGTGAAGAAAAATTAAAGTAACTTAGAGTAAGTCTAGGAATCACAAATGTAAGAAAGAATAAGTTAAGTCTATATGTTTCATCTCTGTGTCTAATGTAACAATGCTGTTTCAGCTTTGGCAGCCTGTTGGAAGCCAGTAGTTCATTATTAAATTCAGTGAATTTTCATAGTAACTGCAATCCATTCAAAGTACGTTGCTTACAATATCATGAAACTTTTAAATGTAAGTTAACAGTAGTCTGAGGTGTGCAAATTATTGTCGTAACAGAAGAGTTACCTTCATTCAACTATTTACTTTTCAATAATGTGGTTAAATACCTTTTAGAAATTAACAAATGGTTCAAATGGCTCTGAGCACTATGGGACTAAACTACTGTGGTCATCAGTCCCCTAGAACTTAGAACTACTTAAACCTAACTAACCTAAGGACATCACACACATCCACGTCCGAGGCAGGATTCGAACCTGCGACCGTAGCAGTCGCGCGGTTCCAGTCTGCAGCGCCTAGAACCGCTCGGCCACTCCGGCCGGCTAGAAATTAACACATCCAAGTATTAGCGGTATAAGAGAATGTGTTTCTTTGTTTATTATTATTTTGTAGCGTGTTGTGTTACCAGAAACGTGTGTAAATCATCTGTGGCCTCATGTACAGTGAAACAGCTGCGTCTGCATTGCTGTCTGCATTATTGGTTACTGAACAGACAGTGCCCAAATATTCCATGGATAATTTTGTATGACAAATGTTAATGATGCAGAACAAGTAATTTTTCATTCACATTTCAAATTAACATTGTTAAGGTTTTTTGTTATTAAAAAAAGATGTACAGATTTCAGTAAATCCTAACCACCACTTTGTACACATTACAATAACAGAACTTATGCAAGGGAACTCAAGGAATTGTGAAGGAGAAATTTTCTCAGTTCGTGTTCAATTTTTACTTTGCTTTCTGACAGACTTTTTATATCGCTTGGTAAGTGATCTAAGATTTTAGATTGTGCATTGTGCACTTCTTTTTGTGCTAAAGACAGCCTTAATTTGGAGCAATGAATGTAATTTTTTCTTCTGGTATTGAAACTCTGTACTTCACTGTTCCTTTTGAATGGAAGTCGATTATTTACAAGTTTCATGAGGGGATAAATGTTCTACGAACCAGAAATCAGAATGCCCAATTTCTTAGAAACATATCTAAAAATGGTCATGGGTGAGCACCACATATTATTTTTACAGCACGTTTTTGAGCAATGAAGATTTCCCATCATAAAGATGAGTTACTGCATAACATTATTCCATGTGATATTATTGAATGAAAATATGCAAAGTATTTATCTTACTGATTTGTCTCTTCCCAAGATTTGCAATGGTCTCAATACAAATGTGGCTAAACTAAGTTGTTTTAGGAGTTCCTAAATGTACTTCTTCCCATTTAAATTCTCATCAATATGGAAACCTAAGAGTTTTGAAGATTCCATCTTATTATTTCTTCACCAGGAGCTACGCTTATCATTAGTGTAGGACACCAAGATGTGCAGAACCAAATACATTGTACCTTTTTAAAATTGAGTCTGAGACCGATCACAAAAAATCAGCCAATAATAATGAACTTTGTTTATCATTTCTTCTAGTTCCGCATGTAACCTTGGACTGGTCGCAAAACTAGTGTCATCTGCAAAAAGAACTAATTCTGTTTGTTTTATATTAGATAGAAGATCGTTTACAAGTATGAGGAACAATGGCGGATTTACGATTAAATCTTGAGAAACCCCATATGTGACTTTCTTTCCCCAGTCAGAATTACGTCTCCAGACTATATTATTTGAATTACCAATTACAGCTTTCTGCATTCTTATAATTAGGTATGGCGTTATCCATTGATTGGCTAAATCGTCAATCCCACATAACTTCAATTTCTCTAGGAGAATACAGCGTTTCACACAGTCAAATGCCTTAGACAAGTCGCAGAAAATAGTAATAATACTATTCAATGCTTGCAAAATTTGGCGAGTTAACATGTAAGTGGCGTTCTGAGGAAGGTACTGTAGTATTTTAATTAGATTTGTTGTGGACGCTGAGTTACATGTACTCCTTTAATTTTGTACTTTACACGAGCCATGGCACTGTGTTAAGTATTAAACAAAATCCAAATAAGTAGAAAGTGCTGGAGTAGAGTAGGTTGTTCGTTAGAGTACCATCGGGTGACATTAAGCCAGGTGGGACAGTTCTAACGCTGGATTCACCTTGCGCCATATCCATAGTCTCAGTTGTCCATGTGTTTATCCCTGTACACATCGCTGTGCTGTTACGGACATTCTACTTCCCTGTAGACTAAATCGGATGGTGAGCTTTCATCTCCTCCTGCAGTGTTCTGTTTCCCAGGTTGTTGTGGAGCCACCGTCATACCATGCAGTACTTTGTGCCGAAACCGTTATTGAGTGGTATCGTCATGACTGTGCAGATACTAAACATCTTAAAAAGACGTCTGAATGAAGATATTTCGTTCCTAAAATATTCACCAAAGCAAATACTAATCCAATACGGACTGCTTTTTGTTATACAGTCATACTGTCTGAAGGTAAATCTGTCAGTTTGTAGTGTAGTATAGGAAATGTAATTAAATGCAGAGATGCCAAAATTTACTTTTTCTGTAATTTTAATTACAAGCTCTTGTTATATTTGCTCTTTAACAATCTATATTTCTTCTTGGATGTGATAGATATCCAATACATGTTCTCCATAATGTCATCTTATTTCTTGTCTATTGGACAGTCTTTCTCAGGAAGCTTTTCACAGGTTATAAACGGTGGTGTATCACAGGTGCACTTTATGCAGTAACTGCCATAAGAAAGAAAATAGTCGCCTTTCTTCAGCCTGTGATCTCCAAACGAGCACTACTCACCTGCAATGTTTCACAGATATAAGTTTATCATAATTAAAGAATTATAGATAAGAAAATATGTACCTATAAACAAATACCTGCACAAAAACTATTAAGCTGAAAATATGGCAAGAAGTTAAAAGCATAATATCTGCTAAAATAGACGTGATCTGAAACACAGTTAGATTTTATTATTTAAATTAGCTTTGCAAAAATTTCAGTAGGAGGTCAAACCTGTTAGACTGTTAAGGGCTACTCTAAATTCTTAGATTTCTTTCTCAGTACATTTAGTGAAACTGGAAATAATAACCCAACGTTCATTAGTAGGCAAGGGAGGAGTAAGTCAAAATGACGCTAGGGTTACTACAAACGAGATATGTTGTGTTCCCTTGTCTTATTTTTGACAGAAATTGTGACAATCGCTCAGACCACTTAGCGTAACCATACATATTTTCTATTTCCCTTGCTAGGGTGTTGATTCCGTATAATTATCTGTTCACAGCGTGTACTTCGTAGCAAAATGCTATCGATATTTATGATCTATATTTTGAACTCATTCAACATGCAAAATAATCTGTACAGACGGAAGTCCCCAGAGTTCCTCTCAACTTCGCAAGTGTCCAAACAGACATTGATATACACTTCAAGAAAACGAAGGAAAAAAAGAGAAAATAAACTACGCACCACGAAGGAACTATCAGAATGTGATGGAAATCGATATATGGGGCGTACATGCAAAGACACACAAATGATTACAATTTCATAAAAGTTGGATGATTTGTTCAAGAGTAAGACCTTCAAAACTCAAGCAGATCTGCTACCACTCATGATTTTCTTTTATTTACATTTCACACGACGCGTGTGGTGCCCATTTTAAAGTGCGTTTTTTCCCTGCATTCTATGAGCTTTTTTGCAATGTTTTTTATGTGTGAGATTCTCCAATATTCTGTAACGTTTACTGAAATAAAAGCACCCAATTTTAATTGATTTTTGATCTTGATGTATAGTTAGTGTCGAAATTTGTAAAAATGCTTGCATTTACAGTTTCTTGCGGTCCGTTTCTGCAGAATCTTACAGATATTAAACATCACACACAATTTTCTGAGTAGAGTATACATCGAAACTAACGAACTTACGTAAACAAACAACTACAATGTTGTTTTTAGATGTAGTTAACATTGATAATACCATAGATATAATTTGGTAGAGTGGTCATTTATCTTAATAATCGGGATTACAATTTTCTTACATCTATATACAACAGTGTTTTTATCATTATTCAGGTATATTATTACTCAAATATACTGTCAAAGTGCTTGAACAAATTCACTGTTTCAGTGATGTAAACAGATATAAGCAACTTATAGTCCAGATTATTAAGATAAAAAACCCTCATGTAAAATACAAATAAAAGAAAATCGTGACTGATAAAAAAAACATATCTAACATAATAAAAGCTCATCTAACATTTTTACCATTATTACTATTTCCTATATTGCTGTTGCAGGTGTTTATGTAGATAGGTACCAACAATTGATGACTGGAAAACTACTAGATTCTAAGTGCCAAATCTCACGTTTCTAAGGAGAATGAAAATCAGTGTATATGTACATAGCTAAATTGTTTCCGATAAACTGAGAAGGTATCCTGATACCACAGAATTACGCTGGTCACCACATCATCGCAAAAACTAAAGAGACCGTTATCAGAAAATTATTACTCTATAGGTAACGTTCTGAAGTGCCATACCAGGTACGTGACTGGATCTAGATGCCAATAAGGAAGTTTTCACTAGTTGATTATTGCAAAGAAGGAGACAGAAACCAGACACTGGTAATCATGCAGGCAAAGGTCAGTAGAGATTCGTGCGGCTCTAAAAAGATCTGTGCGCGAAGCATACAAGAACTGTCACCGTCATACCTTCGCAACCAATCTGGCGGAGAACCCGAGAAAATTCTGGTCGCACGTACAATCACTAAGCGGTTCTGAGGCTTCCACGCAATCATTCGTTGACCTGTCTGGTGCGACAGTTAAAGACAGCAAAATGAAAGGCATAGTTTTAAATTTCGCGTTTCAGAAACCGTTCACACAGGAGAATCGCACAAACATGGCGTCGTTTGACCATAGAACAGACTTCCGTATGACCGTCACAGTAATTGAAAGAGTTGAAAACAAATAAGTCGACAGGTCGAGATGGAATCACAACCCTGTTTTACAAAGAGTACTTCATAGCATTGGCCCCTAACTTTATAGCAAATCTGTCGCTCAGCGCAAGGACCCAAGCCACTGAAAAAAGTGGCTGTTGCATATAAGAAGCGTAAAAGAACGGAGCCGCAAAATTGCAGACCAATATCCTTAACATCGGTTTTGTGTAGAACACTTGAACACATTCTCAGCTCGAAAACAATAAATTTCCTAGAGACTGAAAAGCTCAAGTGTCATTCGTGCGAACCGCATCTTGCTCTTTTCTCACATGATATACTGCGAACTATGGATGAAGAGCAACAGGCAGACTCCATATTTCTAAATTTCCGAAAAGCATTCGACATGATACCCCACTGCAGACTGTTAACGAAGGTGCGTGCATACGGAGTAGGGTCCACAGCTATGTGAGTGGTTCAAAGAGCTAGTAAGTAATAGAACCCAGTGTTTTGTTCTCGACGGTGAGTGATTATCAGAGACAAGGATTTCGTCAGGAGTGTCCCAGAGAATTGTGACAGGACCGCTGTTGTTCTCTATAAACATAAATGATCTGGCGGGCAGAGTGGGCAGCAAACTGGTGTTGTTTGCTGATGTTGCTTTGGTGCATGGGAAGGTGTCGAAACTGAGTGACTGTAGTAGGATACAAGATGATTTATACAAGATTTCCAGTTGGTGTGATGAATGGCAACTAGTCTTAAATGTGGAAAAATGTAAGTTAATGCGGATGAGTAGGGAAAACAAACCTTTAATACTCTGCTGCAGCACTGGTAGTGTGCTGATTGACACGGTCCCGTCGATTAAACATCTGAGCATAAGTTTGCAAAGCGATATGAAACAGAATGAGGAGGTCAGTATTGTGATATGGAAGGCGAAGGGGATACTTCGGTTATTGGGGGAAGTTTTGGAAAGTGTGTTTCATCTGTAAAGAAGACCGCATGTAGGATTCTGGTGCGACCTATTCTTGAGTACTGCTCGAGTGTTTGGGATCCTCACCAAGTTTAATTAAAGGCAGGCTTCTACATTTGTTCCCGATAGGTTCGAAAAACATGCAAGTATTACGTATTTGCTTCGAGAAAGTGAAACTGACTGCACAAGGGTTCTGCCGCCTACATACATTTCGCGTAAGGACCACGAAGATAAGATACGAGGAATTTGGGCTCATATGCAGCAGCTTTTCCCCCGCACTGCTTGCAAGTGTAACAGGAAAGGAAATGATTAGCTGTGGTACAGAGTACCCTCCACCACACAATATATGGTGGCTTCCGGAGTATGTGTGTAGATGTAGATGCAGTTACTTAAACAGCGACATTACCAGCTCTAACCGATAGGTTTACCTTCCCACGGTTGTTCATTTCTATATTACATTTCTTGTAGTTTGCATTGTTTGTTGGCTGTTTTTTTTCTAACTGCTAATGTAAACAACAACAAATGCAATATACACGTGAACAACCGTCTGAAGAAGAACTTGTCGGTTCGAAAGTGGTAAAAGCGCTGTTTGTGTAAATAAACAGCATTATTAACAGTGGCTGGCTGTTTCCTTCTTTCCAAGAATCTGTATGTATTCTGTATACAGCCACTATCTCAGATATGTCAGTTTTCAACAAAACAGCAGGAACAAAGTTGCTGTTCCAAGTACCATTAATATGAGGCTCCACGTTTTATTTGTGATAATACAGGTAAAGAAAAGAGTTAGGTTTGTAGCTGGTAGAACTGCTGTCGATACAAGACGTATTTCATATCATTTAAAATTTGGATGTGGAGAGAGAAGCACAGCTTCGCGCAAAGACCATGTACAGTCTTGTAACACATGTTTGAAAGATTTTTCACGTGGTTTGGCACCTGAATCATGTCTAGGGACATACCGAGAAAACATTATCACTATAAACGGTGTTTTTGGAAAAATTTACACGTAGAAGGTTTTCGATTTCCACTCTTCATTTAGAGGTACTCTCTTTCGATCAAGAATAAATTTGTATTTTAATGTAAATTTTTAACTGAATGTAAAAAAGGCTCTGTTCGGGTGTCGATAAATGGTGGTAAGGAAAATATCTGAACTTCCTAGTTCCAATATGATGTCTCGACTTTGGATCCTCATCAACATAAACCCCATTAAATTGTCTGATTGACGGAACAGCTAGATATTCGATTTTGTAGTGATAAAGACCAAATTTCCGTTATTTCTGTTTTTCTAAATACTTAAATGGAAATATTTTTGAGACTGACCTTCATTGGCCGTTGAAGTCGCAGAATGCTGCACTGAAATAGGATCAGTGGACGCTGCGAAAAGAATAAAGTATATAAATAAATTGTGTACTATAACCTACAAAATAAAACATATTACAGTCCGTTTAATCAGTGAAGAGATTTTCTGAACTAAATTCTTGATATTGGTCACAAAACTGAAACTGTACTTGATGACGCTTGAGATTGGCCTTTATTATACCAAAAGCACTCGTGTTTTTCTTTTTTACATAACAAAAGCTTAGAACTGGAAAATGCCAGAAGTTCATTTGGAACTACTTACGGCAGTGGAAGATCTTAGCACAACACTTGTCGTCTTCATTGAAAATTGGCGCACAACCTTGTAACTGAGAAACCGTCCGCCAGAACTATAGTCACAGCTGTGCCTACGACACCAAGGCTCTTTCAAGGTCCCTGGAACATCAGTTTGGCTAGAATTTAACAACAGCAGCGAAATGCATAAACTAAATTCTTTTGTCAAGTTCACGGATAGGTCGCGAGCATTTCGTGGGCCAATTTCAGTGTGTCGCTTGTGTAGCCTTTAGTCTGAAGATAAGTCTCCTTCACCTCTCCACGTTAGTCTAACTTGCGTAAATCTCTTGATCTCCACATAACTACTACAAGCTGTCTATCCTTCAACATTCATACTGCTCTCTAATCTCAGTCCCTTTACAATTTTTAAGATCCCTCCCCTCATTAGCTCATTACTGTTCACTGGCTCCACATGATGTGTTCTATCAACAGATTCTTTTTCTTAGTCACGTTCTGAAATAAACCTGTTTTTTGTCCGCTTGGATTCAGTACCTCTTCACTGGTTATCCGATCAATCAAATAATTTACAACATTCATCTGGTGCACCCGATTTCAAACCTCCTCTCCAGCGCTTGACACTGGTGCTTCCGGTCTTCGCTTCAAGTCTTATAAGGCAACCTAAGAAACAATTACTTTTAGAAATGTCTATGTAACACTTAACTGTGTTGAAACTTCCTGGCAGATTAAAACTGTGTGCCCGACCGAGACTCGAACTCGGGACCTTTGCCTTTCGCGGGCAAGTGCTCTACCAACTGAGCTACCGAAGCACGACTCACGCCCGGTACCCACAGCTTTACTTCTGCCAGTACCTCGTCTCCTACCTTCCAAACTTTACAGAAGCTCTCCTGCGAACCATGCAGAACTAGCACTCCTGAAAGAAGGTAGGAGACGAGGTACTGGCAGAAGTAAAGCTGTGGGTACCGGGCGTGAGTCGTGCTTCGGTAGCTCAGTTGGTAGAGCACTTGCCCGCGAAAGGCAAAGGTCCCGAGTTCGAGTCTCGGTCGGGCACACAGTTTTAATCTGCCAGGAAGTTTCATATCAGCGCACACTCCGCTGCAAAGTGAAAATCTCATTCTGGACTTAACTGTGTTACTTTGGTGTCAGATTGAGGAAAGCCTTCGGTACCATAAGCAAATATGCATTCCACCGACGAACATGGTTCTGTGACTGGGCACTGAAATAGTGCTTGATCTGCTCACAGTAATACACTGTTCCCTCGTAAGTAGTCGACTAGGCTACTACCTGCTGTGGCACAATGCTGTCTTTTCCCTACCCACTACGCAGAGCATGTATCCACAACACAGTGTCGAATTGATTCTACTGCTCTTTCTACTCCTTCGCCATATGTGAGAGAACTTCAATGACATCGGAAACCTCAGAATCTTTATTTGTTGTCACTGAACTTCAGTTGCCTTCCCTTATTTCTCCTTCGTTTTCTTTACTGCTTACTCTAAGTTCGGAGTGAATAAAATCGGAGATTGGCTACACCCCTCACTCCCATCTCAATTACTGCTTCTGTGTCCTTCACCTCCTACAACTGCAGTCCAGTTTCCGTACAAATTGTGGATAAGTTTCCTCTTCTTGTATTGTGTACCTAAAGTCAGATATATAAATATTGTATTGCTATTTCCTGCTATTCTTAAATCTACAAATGCTGTAAAAGTACATCTATCTTTCTTCAATTGATATGAAGGAATGAGTTCAACAGTGCTGATTATTGTTAGTTATTACTTTCTGTCTAATTAGTGTTCACATATCTGGCGTTTATGTCCACACCGCCACTGTAAGAAGAGTGATTTATTTAAAAATAACAAAAGAAGTCTCACACTGTGAAGCCAAAGAAACTGGTATACCTGACTAATATCGTGAAGGGTACCTGCGAGCACGCAAAAGTGCCGCAACATGACGTAGTATGGAGTCGACTAATGTCTGAAGTAGTGCTGGAGGAAATTGACACCATGAATCCTGCAGGACTGTCCATAAATCCGTAGGAATACTAGGGGGTGGAGATTTCTTCCGAACTGCTCATTGCAAGACAATCCAGATATGTTCAATAATGTTCATGTCTGGGGAGTCTGGTGGCCAGCGGAAGTGTTTAAACTCAGAAGAGTGTTCCTGGAGCCACTCTGTAGCAATTCTGAACGTGTAGGGTGTCGCATTGTTCTACTGGAACGGCCCAAGTCCTTCGGAATGCACAATGTACATGACTGGATGCTGTTGATCCGACAGGATGCTTACCTACGTGTCATCTGTCAGAGTCGTATCTGGACGTATCATGGGTCCCATACCACGCCAACTGCACTCGCCTCATACCATTACGAGCCTCCACCAGCTTGAAAAGTTCTCTGCTGACATGCAGGGTCCATGGATTCATGAGGTTGAATCAACACCCGTACGCGTCCATCCACTCGATACAATTTGAAACGACACTCGTCCGACCGGGAAACAAGTTCCCAGACATCAACGGCCCAATGCAGGTGTTGACGAGTCCAGGCGAGGCTTGAGGCTTTGTGTCGTGCAGTCATCAAGGATACACGAATGGGCCTTCGGCTCCGAAGGCCCATATAAATTATGTTTCGTTGAATGGTTTACACGCTGACAGTTGTTGATGGCCCTGCACTGAAATCTGTAGCAATTTGGGGAAGGATTTAATTTCTGTCGCGCTGAAAGATTCTTTTTAGTCCTAGAGGGTCCCGTTCTTGCAGGATCTTTTTCCGGCCGCCGCGATGTCGGATATTTGATGTTTTACCGGGTTCGTGATAATCACGGTACACTCGTGAAATGATCGTTCTGGAAAATCCTCACTTGATCGCAAATGGTTCAAATGGCTCTGAGCGCTATGGGACTTAACAACTGTGGTCATCAGTCCCCTAGAACTTAGAACTACTTAAACCTAACTAACCTAAGGACATCACACACAGCCATGCCCGAGGCAGGATTCGAACCTGCGACCGTAGCAGTCGCACAGTTCCGGACTGCGCGCCTAGAACCGCGAGACCACCGCGGCCGGCACTTGATCGCAACCTCAGAGCCACCATGTCCCATTGCTCGTGTGCCGACTATAACACTACGTTCAAACTCACTTAAATCTTGATAACCTGCCATTGTAGCAGCAGTAACCGATCTAACGACTGCGCCAGACATTTGTTGTCTTCTGTAGGCATTGCCGACCGCAGTTTACATACTGTATCTCTGTACTTCAATAGGCATTCCTGTACAAGTTTCTTTGGCTCTTCAGTGTAGATGTGTGTCTTGTATTGTATACGTGATACTTTTCTTTGTATGAAACGAGTAGACTTTGGTGAAAAAGCCTTCGTAACATGGTGTTGGCATTATGGAGTGTAGTAGTTTGCAGTTTGTGGTAGGTCATCGCCTCTATTCTCTTATGTCTGTTTATTGAAGTTACAAAAGGGAAACCGATTTCTTTACTCTATAAGTGCTCTGTTTATAAACGATTATTTGTTAACTTACCGTCATGTCCCTCCTGGGAAACACACCTTTCGCACTCAGATTGTGTTCCTTCAATGAACTGGGCCTCCAGGAGTGTCCTCCCTTTGTAAGTACACTCGGCGACGTCTCGTGGGCTCTTGGTGTCATTCACTGCAAAAAAACGTACGACTCTATATAAAATACTACTAAGGTAATGAGATAGTGCATGGCAATATATCTCTAAATAGCAACTTTGTCTGAAGATTTTGCCGATTATTTATACCTTAGCAGAGATTTATTTGCATGTTTGGACAGTCATGTTTTGCAATATGAGGTAGCCGTTATAAATGAATTACTCAATGTGAGCCATAGTGTCTTTCTTAGCAAAAACTAGACAGTGATATAAGTGTAATAGTTTACAAAATCCGTCTTTTCAATACAGTTTTTGTGACATTTATATACATATCGAAGTCACAGTTTTACCTTTATTGACCTGCAATGCATCGTCAGCATAACTGAAACAAGTACCTGTGGAAGATACAGTGCATTCTTAACTGGAATTTGAAAATTCGTGATGTAATCTATGCGTAATTACGGAAGAAAGCATTTAAGTATTTGTTAAATCTTATACTTGACTATTCAGCTAATAAAGTTGCTCTTAGCACAATGGGACTTAACATCTGAGGTCATCAGTCCCCTAGAACTTAGAACTACCTAAACCTAACTAACGTGAAGATATCAGACACATCCATGCCCGAGGCGGGATTCGAACCTGCGACCGTAGTGGTCGCGCGGTTCCAGACTGAAGCGCCTAGAACCGCTCGGCCACAACGGCCGGCCCAGCTAATACCTGTAATGTATGGCACCACAATGACGCACGTACGACAGGTTGGGCACATTCCGAAAGATAAAAGAGCTAGATGTCGTCAAACGATTTGTTGGGAAAAGTCAAAGTAAGAGAAGTTTCACTGATCGATACATAAAAATGTGGTTGCATAAATAAATTTTTATTTGTTCGTAGATGTAAGTGTGCGTTCTTGGTTCACAATGAAATCCGTGTGCACAGTGGAGACAATGTAAAGTGGTACATCCACTGATATTGTACAGCATCGTGCAGTAAATCGTTTTCTCCGTTTAAAGACGAACAACGTTTGTGAGCGTTTACAGCAACAATGAAGCATCATATAACGCAGCTCTCTGGTGGCACAGGAACTGCCAGCGTGGTCAGACAAGTCCGAAAGTTGAAGAATGAAGTGGTCTAGGATCTCTCTGCTGCTATGTTGCTTGCTGGCGAGGATATCGATCCAAGTACGTTTACAGATCAGACTGGGCGTAACGGACGTGCCTTATGGCTAGAACGACCTCCCGATCCCATGCCCTGTGAACTTTTGGTTGTGGGTCCACGTCAAAGAGTTTACATACTCCCAACGGCATAACGCAAATGCAGCTCAACAAACTCGATGTCCACTGTACTGTAGGAACAAGTTATTGGAGGACTGTGGAGCTGAGTGCACTTACTCCAGTGACATATCGTACGCGCGAGCCGGTTCGTCGGGCGAAAAGGGGTCGCCAGCAGTGTAACCAAGACTAACAGACACCATATACAGTAATGCCCCGTGGCAGTCTCAGGCAACTGCGAATGGACAGGGCTGTTGCAGCTGGTGGAGCGGTGTGGCCCGGGCAACTCCACGGGGTCAGAGCTGTTGCAGTTGTCGGTATGAGAATATAACCTTCCCCTTCCTAATCGGCCTCCTGGAATGCGACATAACTGACCGTGATCGCATATGCCTAATGAAATTTTATAGTGAGTAAGGCTATCGTTACCGAAGTAAAATAACACCGGTTAGTTGGAGTGAAGTGTACAACGGACTCTTCTGAAGGGAGAATCTATTCTAAACTAAAGCTAAATACTGATGACAATTTTGAAATGGGTGGAATATAGTGCAATCGCTTACGAATTGCACAGGGGGTGAGGGGGGGGGGGGGGAGAAGGGGTACCACGTAATATTTACTACAAAAATCACTGATAACGCAAAGAAAACACTGATTAGCTAAAAAGGGGATAACTAAACGGTCGCCAGGCCACTAGGGCAATGAACCTCCAGAATCTTAAGCAAGGTAATGGCAACGAAATTTAAGCAAATAATCACTGGCGTGGCAGCAGAAGGTTGTCACGGTTTTTCACAGCACAACAGTTCACGAGAACATAGATGATTCAAAAACCACTGAGTTTGCAGTTACTTATTCTGAAATGTAGAAAATAACGGTAAATGAAATTACTGGTTATATGAATCACTAGCTTAACTAAGTCTGTTATGTAAAAAAGATTACTTTCAGTAACTTCAGTGTAACGTAACGCAAAATTTAGAAAGTGGCAAGCAATTTATTTTGGTTGTTGGAAGATTGAACTGAATTTACTTTAAGCAAACGAGCAACTGATTTTAATTTTAAAATAACAGCAATAAAATACATACCAAGCCACCAGAAGTCATTCGCTAGGCTGAATACACAATAAATGAAATTGCGCATTCTTAATTTGTGCTATATCTTTAGTTATTAGTTTTGCCGGTGAAATTTTACTTTACTTCAAGTAACCTCTGTTGTTCAAAACAAGAAGAACAGTTATTGTGACAGAAAATTTAGACTGTAACGTGTCATTAGCAAGCACACAAAACTGGCAGTAAATAGTTAATAAATTTTCATAATTTTACGACACTCGGTGATTGAATGGAAAGGAAAGGAACCCTGCTTGGTAATAATATCTGAGGACAATGACAACACAGGTGCACTAAATGTTATTACTATTGCAGGTTATTATTCAGGTTAGTCATACTTTGTGAAATAAATGCTGCTGCTAATGCCTACGTCAGTTTATAACTTTTCACTTAACGGTCTCAAGATGTTGTAGCTGTGCGGACGACCAAGAATGTAGCCGACGACAATGCTGAGTTGCCGTTGCTGTAGCTGCTGCTGTTCAATGAGAACCCCGAGTCGCCTCCAGAAGCCCGGATAATTATGGGACAGGCAATAGTTGGAACTGCAGCTTCCTCCGCCTCTCGACTCCTACCTTGCGTTCAATACTGGCGGGTTAACAAATCAAGCGCGCCTACACTGGCGCGAGCATAGCTGCACACCGCTTCGGCGGGAGCGCCCAACAAACACTTCCGCACTCTTTCGTGGCTCAAACTGCTCTGCTTCCTCTGTGCTCGCAGCACGACCGAGACTCCCCACACGCAAAGATAATGAACGGCACAGCTACAACCATTTCGTCGTTACTATCGGTACATTTAAATAAAGTTGTTCCCTAGGGCCGGCCGAAGTGGCCGTGCGGTTAAAGGCGCTGCAGCCTGGAACCGCAAGACCGCTACGGTCGCAGGTTCGAATCCTGCCTCGGGCATGGATGTTTGTGATGTCCTTAGGTTAGCTAGGTTTAACTAGTTCTAAGTTCTAGGGGACTAATGACCTCAGCAGTTGAGTCCCATAGTGCTCAGAGCCATTTGAACCATTTTTTTTGTTCCCTAGGCTATTACCTAGAAATTTACAATATTTTCATTATAATTACAATCAACTGTATACAGTCAGAAATATAGTTTTGTAATAAGGTTACAGCTCCGGAATCAGAAGTACAGTACAAGTTATCAACGGATATTAACGGCGAAAATTTTCTCTGGTGCAGAAGGCATTTTATCTGCATTTTCGGTGTTACAAAAAGACACGGATTTGTTACTGGCTGTAAGTAAAATCCTGGGAAGAACAGAACTGAGGCTTATTGCTCCGAACTACACTATTTCGAAACTATAAGTTTTATCCTGACGGCAGCGTTTACGAACTTTCCAAAATGTGACAACATCTGTTTCATGAAATGTATCCGCAATTGCGAATGTCGACAACCATCAGCTGTATGATGTCGTCAATCATGTGTCTACAGTCTATAATCGTACATCCATTATCTGCATTCCCGTGAGGGGACAGATATTTTAATTCAAAGCCATTTGCCTGGTTTCGGCGGATAAACACCATGTTGCAGTGCCTGTGTTATTCACAAGTACGATGAAGCGAACATTAAATCGTCCCTCTTGCACTGAAATATACATAATTGATGTACAAGTACAGCTTATAGACACTTGGCTGATGACGTAAGGAAGTTTGTGTCTGATAGCGATTCGTGCTTGGATAGTCATCTCGTAAGGCGAGCGCTAGCGGTAAGCGGAAAATCTGGGTTTGAGTCGGGGTCCAGCACGAATTTTCATTGTCACTCCATTACAAAGTTGATGGTTGTCCGTATTCGCAGTTGCAAATACATTTACTGTATTTCATAACGGCAATATTCGCCACAGTGCCCATTCCTTAGGTCATACGTGCATGTCCAAAGGAACATTTCATGGTAATTCGTCTGAATAACACAGGCAATGCAATATCGTATCACATTTATTTCATGTTTCGTGCTACTTGTTCTCTCATTATTAGCTTTCAAAAAATTAGCTCCAAGAAACATACCGAGGCTTCACTGTACACCGACTAAATACTTACTGTGTGGACTTGAGTGTTACTACGGAATGGGGCAAGTAGTACCTGTAACCAGCCTCTGATGAACACAATTTGTAGCAGTTTTTGATGACCTTCATCAGAGTGAAGATCAGATGCTTGACGAGATCGGTCCAGATACCAAGAGTAAGGAAGCACCTATCATTTCATCTAGCATATTTAACAGCTAATTAATAACATTATGGACAATGTTTTAAGAGGAATTACGCGAATATAGTAGGTTGTAAGCAAATTAATACCAGTAGAAATACGAAAAGCTGATACCTTTAATAGTGTTTAGTTTGGTTGTTCCCACTTACTGCACTTAATTCCACTACCACAGCAGGGATCAACTGTGTAGGTCGAGTAACAGAAAGATTCCTTTCCTTCGGGCACACGGTAACCTGCACAGTCACCAACTGCGCAGATGAACCTCGCGTCTCCGATACAGGAAAAAATATCGCATAAACAGCTTGCTTTTCGAATAGTAAAGAGAGTTGTTTGTCGAAGATTTAACATTTACTACGTTTTTCCTAACGCACTATTTGCTCATGAAGTGAGAAAAAAATAAATCGAAAAGTATAGAAGTAAAATGACGAACGGCAGAGTCAAATTAAAGGAAAACAAAACGGGAGAAATTCGTCAGTGAATGGCGAGGTGTACCTCTCGGGTAGGGGTATCGATGTTTCCCTGAACACAAACTCTGAAAAATTTAACGTATCATCAAATTTTTTAGTTTATCGGGATATAAATAATGGTTGTTTGGCTGGCACAATGGGTAACTGTTAGTTTCTAAAGAGTCTGGATTCAAACCATTTATTTTCATCTCTGGAAGTAAACTGTATATGTGAAAAAAATAAAAAATAGAAGACTGCAGCGTCTGTCCGAACGCATTGAATTGCACATTTGGGTCCTTTGTAAAGGGCCTATGGACTGGACTTAAAGGCGCAGAAAGAGAAGGACACGTAACTCACAGTTTGACGATGGCAGATTGAAGACCAAGATGAAACACATTGGTAGAATTACGAGTATTATGATTGTATGTTCCACATGAAGAACAGGCATACAGTATTTATAGTAACGTCACACTTTTCGCAGATGATGCAGTTACCTATAAGAAGTACTGTCTGAAAAAGGTTATACAGATTTCAATGTTGCACAAATAATGTCACCTTGTCTTGAAAGTTCATAAATGTAAACTTGTGCACTTTACAAAATGAAAAAAAAAGAAAACACATACTATCCCATGACCACAGTGTTAAAGAGTCACATCTGGACTCTATCAAGTCAAATACCTGGGTGTGACACTTTGGGGGATATGAAATGTAATGATGACATCGGTTCAGTAGTGGCTAAAGCATGAAGCAGACCTCGGCTTGTTGGTAGGATACTAGAGAAGTGGAATCAATCTACAAAGGATATGTCTTAGAAATCACTCGTGCGATCCATCCTAGAATATTTCTCAAGTGTGTGGGACCCGTACCAGACAGGACTAACAGTGGACATTGAACGTGTAGATAGGACAGCACGAATGGTCACAGGTTTGTTTTACATGAGGAAGAGTGTCACAGAGATGCTGAAGAAACTGAACTGGGGGACGCTTGCAGACAGACGCATTCTGTCACAGAGTTTTAAGAACACAAGAGCACATTAATTGCAGCACACATAGAGGCGTTTAGACGGCCATTCCTCCCGCTCGCTGTTGTGAGTTTATCGGGGAGAAACCCCGATTTCTTGTATAATGTGACGTACGCAATGCCGTGCCAGACGTGATATCTAAAGGAAAACAATTTGCTCAAGGAAGCCACAGAATTCAACATGCAGTAAGGATTACATATCTGCATTGTTCAAATGAAGATGAGTGAACGCTCAGAATGTGTCTTTGCATAAATAACGTTAAGCTGGTTACTTCTGTCGCTATCTGTTGTGACAAAATCAGTTTATTTACCTTTAGTGCCCCATTTCCTAATCTAGTCCCCTCAGCACCACTGATTAAATTCGGCTAAATTCCGCGACCATTGCCTTATTTTTGTTGAAAGTCATCTTATAACTCCTTTTCAAGGCACAGTCCACTCCGTTCAACTGACCCAAGCCCTGTGCTGCCTGTGTCAAAAATTTCAATCTGATCGGAAAAGCTTAAAAGTTTTATTTCTCGCCCGTGAACTTCAATTCCATTCCCAAATTAATATTGAGATAATTTATCGTTTGACCTCCAATCTTTCCCGTTATCGAAAGACAGGAAAATGTAATTAAATCGTTATTTACCACTAGAAGTACTACGTTGCATTTTATTACTCACATCGAGTGACAACTCAAATCACAGTTCTCTCCTTGTGATTTTTAGAGAACAATAGTTTTATAATACTTGATTTTCCGCTTCCCTTTTGTGTCTTCCACTATCAGAGAAAGTAGCAGTTTTACACCAAATTTCTGTCTTTCTCTGCTGCAAATGCTGATACACCTTCTGCCTGACGTATTTATATATAGTGTGACAATTGTCGAACTGTATGAAAAAAACGTAAATTAGTTACAAACTACGGTGTGCACACTCTTTATTCAACAGCTAAACGTCACTACAGATATTCGGATCAAGGTTATCACATGTTCGATATGCCTGCCATCAATGGCGACGATGTGGCACAGACGAATAGCGAAATTCTGCATGACCCGCTGAAGAGTTGGAACATCGATGCTGTCGATGACATCCTGAATTTCTGTTTTCAGTTCGACAATGGTTTTAGGGTTATTGCTGTACACCTTGTCTTTAATTTCTGCAGACCTTGTCCTTAATACAGCGCCACAAAATGGAATCGCATATGTTCAGATCCGCATAAGGCGGACAGTCGAGGCCTATGCCAGTGGCCTTTGAGTACCCCAGAGCCGGGATGCAGTCCTCAAAGTACTCCTTCAGGACATAAGACACTCTCCTGCTTCGACAGGGTCGAGCTCCGTCTTGCATTAACCGCATATTGTCGAAATCAGTGGATTATGGGGATTAAATCATCTTCCAAGATCTTAACGTACCGTTCGGTAGTCACCGTGCCATCGAGGAATATCGCAAAGATTATTCTGTGACTGTACAATGCACACCACATAGTCACCCGTTGAGGATGAATGCGCATACTAATTCCCATCATGCCCCGCGCCCAACCGTGCAGTTTGAACGTCCTAACACAAACCGTTGAAAAGTTATGACGATTTTATTTCATGTAGTTCGATAATAGTCACCCTGTGTGTTTACAGGTTGGGGTATTCACCCGCTAAATAACTGTTACAATTCATGGTGAGACCTTGAACTGTCCTTTATAATCAAACTTAGCTGGCATCATTTTGATAATGGTAACTGACTGAAACTAGTAGCGAATTGTGCAAAATAAAGTACAGCTGAAGATGTCACCACGAAATTTAACAGTCTGCCTGCCGTGACTGGCACATAGTATGAACGTTTTAAAGAACGTAGTTCTTAAATAGGAAAACAGTGATCTGTAATTACACTCCTGGAAATGGAAAAAAGAACACATTGACACCGGTGTGTCAGACCCACCATACTTACTCCGGACACTGCGAGAGGGCTGTACAAGCAATGATCACACGCACGGCACAGCGGACACACCAGGAACCGCGGTGTTGGCCGTCAAATGGCGCTAGCTGCGCAGCATTTGTGCACCGCCGCCGTCAGTGTCAGCCAGTTTGCCGTGGCATACGGAGCTCCATCGCAGTCTTTAACACTGGTAGCATGCCGCGACAGCGTGGACGTGAACCGTATGTGCAGTTGACGGACTTTGAGCGAGGGCGTATAGTGGGCATGTGGGAGGCCGGGTGGACGTACCGCCGAATTGCTCAACACGTGGGGCGTGAGGTCTCCACAGTACATCGATGTTGTCGCCAGTGGTCGGCGGAAGGTGCACGTGCCCGTCGACCTGGGACCGGACCGCAGCGATGCACGGATGCACGCCAAGACCGTAGGATCCTACGCAGTGCCGTAGGGGACCGCACCGCCACTTCCCAGCAAATTAGGGACACTGTTGCTCCTGGGGTATCGGCGAGGACCATTCGCAACCGTCTCCATGAAGCTGGGTTACGGTCCCGCACACCGTTAGGCCGTCTTCCGCTCACGCCCCCAACATCGTGCAGCCCGCCTCCAGTGGTGTCGCGACAGGCGTGAATGGAGGGACGAATGGAGACGTGTCGCCTTCAGCGATGAGAGTCGCTTCTGCCTTGGTGCCAATGATGGTCGTATGCGTGTTTGGCGCCATGCAGGTGAGCGCCACAATCAGGACTGCATACGACCGAGGCACACAGGGCCAACACCCGGCATCATGGTGCGGGGAGCGATCTTCTACACTGGCCGTACACCACTGGTGATCGTCGAGGGGACACTGAATAGTGCACGGTACATCCAAACCGTCATCGAACACATCGTTCTACCATTCCTAGACCGGCAAGGGAACTTGCTGTTCCAACAGGACAATGCACGTCCGCATGTATCCCGTGCCACCCAACGTGCTCTAGAAGGTGTAAGTCAACTACCCTGGCCAGCAAGATCTCCGGATCTGTCCCCCATTGAGCATGTTTGGGACTGGATGAAGCGTCGTCTCACGCGGCCTGCACGTCCAGCACGAACGCTGGTCCAACTAAGGCGCCAGGTGGAAATGGCATGGCAAGCCGTTCCACAGGACTACATCCAGCATCTCTACGATCGTCTCCATGGGAGAATAGCAGCCTGCATTGCTGCGAAAGGTGGATATACACTGTACTAGTGCCGACATTGTGCATGCTCTGTTGCCTGTGTCTATGTGCCTGTGGTTCTGTCAGTGTGATCATGTGATGTATCTGACCCCAGGAATGTGTCAATAAAGTTTCCCCTTCCTGGGACAATGAATTCACGGTGTTCTTATTTCAATTTCCAGGAGTGTATACACTCTTTACGGAGGTATAACGTAGTGTCCATATTTTAATTTGTTTCTCCAGATGATTGTGTAACACATGTGAGCGTCTGTTTGATTACCAGAACCAAGTGGGTTCACACTGCAGTTGTAGCAGCGTAAGAGAAGAATGAAAGTGAATTTCTGAATAGATGACTCCAACAGCCCTCGCTCAAAGTCCGTCAACTGCACATACGGTTCACGTCCACGCTGTCGCTGCATGCTACCAGTATTAAAGACTGCGATGGAGCTCCGTATGCCACGGCAAACTGGCTGACACTGACGGCGGCGGTGCACAAATGCTGCGCAGCTAGCGCCATTCGACGGCCAACACCGCGGTTCCTGGTGTGTCCGCTGTGCCGTGCGTGTGATCATTGCTTGTACAGCCCTCTCGCAGTGTCCGGAGTAAGTATGGTGGGTCTGACACACCGGTGTCAATGTGTTCTTTTTTCCATTTCCAGGAGTGTATATGACTCACACGAAATAAAAAATTGGTGACTCCAGGAAACATCACGCTAGTATCGTGCAACACCACCTCAATCCTTCAAAGCGGCCTTAATCTGACGAGGGCAGGTGTCCAAAAGTTTCTTCAGGTATGTCCCATCCAGCAGAACACAACCAGTCGCGAGTAGATACTGTAGAGCTATCGGAGTGTGGGTATCTTGATTGCTAGGTTTCAGCTACTGTTTGAATAGACCCACAAATTTCTGAGTTGTTAATATCGGATGTTTTTGCAAGCCGTTATGTGGCACCTCAGTTTTTATCAAGTCAGGAATGTATGCATCATGCAGTCCTGTGGATACTAGTACTGTCAACATGAAAAACGATAGTGTCCACAGCATACTCAACGTTGGCAATAGTCTTGTCGCCGACAGTGTTGAAGTAAACATCCTGCTTCAATTTCACCGTAACATGAACTAATGAGTCCAATTCATGGTAAAAAGAAACACTACCAAAATATCACAGAACCATCTCTGGTTTAAACTACATCCAACGCACTCAGCGGGTTCAACAGCTCATTGGTGCGTTGGCGAGCTCGACGCGTTTCATCATTTGCGGGAAGTCAAAGCACCGATTCGTCCGACAACATGACACACCTCCAGCTGGTGTGTTGTTCGGTCCACTGAAGACGTGCAGCATTATGGCCTTTCCTGTGGTACACGACTCCATCTGTCAGTTGCATTCAGTTCCCTTCGAAATGTTCTCTCGGAAAGCGGTTGAGCTGGAACTGAGTTCACTGACAGCAGCAGTTCCTATCAGATTGGAAACCTATTATCATTGATCAGGCGCGTCGGTAACAGTATAATTTTACGACCACTGCTCTTACGCCGCGCTGTGTTACG
Source organism: Schistocerca americana (assembly GCF_021461395.2). NCBI lineage: Eukaryota > Metazoa > Arthropoda > Insecta > Orthoptera > Acrididae > Schistocerca > Schistocerca americana. The sequence continues at coordinate 266,014,663 of NC_060120.1, forward strand.
CAGCTATGAGTGACACGGCAGTTATCGCTCATATGCCGAGAAATCGGTCAACTTCGTTCACGGTGTGGTAATGGCCACGTCCAGACAGATGTTCAAATATGTCTGAATTCCTAAGGGACCAAACTGCTGAGGTCATCGGGCCCTAGACTTGCATACTACCTAAACTATCTTAATTTATGCTAAGAACAACACACACACACTCACACATGCGCGAGGGAGGACTCGAACCTCCGGCGGTAAGGGCCACGCAGTCCGTTACATGGCGCCTCAAACAGCGCGACTCGTCCAGACACGATGCTCCTTTCTAATAATCTGTCACCTCTCTACGTCGACCGAGTGACACAGACACATCACTTCACTGCCATAACTTGTATGTCATCGTTGGTGGTTCTCATGAATACCTAGCAGCAGTTTTACATCGACTGCAGCATATAATTTCGATTAGTGTATTTTTTAAGAAGCATGACTAACGTTTTGCCAGTTGAGCTTCTAGAGAGAGCAAGACAGAGAGAGACATATAGACTTCTCTCTAGTACCTCCATCAAGCAAAGGAATAGTGACTTCACATAACCGGCTTTCGATTTGAGTTCGAAGAAATTATTAGAAAGTGCTGCAGTTGACTATTACAGGGCCACCTATCACAAAGCGAAAAAAGTGGTCCAATTAAAACAATCATATTTCCTTACGTACTACACGAATATGTAATAAAAATGGGGGCTCCTATTTTAAAAAACGCAGTTGATAGCCGTTTGACTTATGGCAGCGCCATCTAGCGGTACAACCATAGCGCCAACTGGTTTTCCCCTTCACGGTAGACGAATTTCGTTCTTTGTAGTTTTGTCGTTTGATGCTTATTTCCTGAGATATTTGGCCCGGTCACTGTCAATGGACCACCCTGTATACCGCAAAGCCGCGAGAGAGAACCCGGCGGTCAAGGCCGGCGGTGCAGCTAGCTAACTCGCGGTCCCCCCTGACGTCACTCTGAACCGGACGGATCTTGCGCAGCAACTGTTTCCGGGAAGTGAGGCCTGCCATCGACTATAATTGTCTCTGGATCAGGTAAGTTTCATTATTTTACACGTGCCTACCACAAGAATCAACTTCATGTAAAGTCTACCGAAAATCGTTTAAGTACGACATGTTGTTAAAAGACAGTCCAATGACCACCATTAAAAACTTGGTTTCAGATAACGCACAGTTTAAACAGAGCTTGAAAGACTTTTTGATAGGCAATTCCTTCTACTCTATAGATGAATATCTTAACAGGGTCTGCTAGCCAGCTTAAGTGAAAATGTCAGATTTCAGTTTTGACAGCACTTGGTCACAACAGTCGAGATTAGATGTTTTGAGTACGATAAATTTATTAAAAGTTCATAACTATGTTTCAATCTGACACTGTATTAATTCTGTAAATATTAGCAGTTCCAGGTTACTGTAACGTACTGACATAATTAGACAGTCTCCTGACAAAAAATGGTTCAAATGCCTCTGAACACTATGGGACTTAACATCTGAGGTCATCAGTCCCCTAGAACTTAGAACTACTTAAACCTAACTAACCTAAGGACGACACACACATCCATCCCCGAGGCAGGATTCGAACCTGCGACCGTAGCGGTCGCGCGGTTCCAGACTGTAGCGCCTAGAACCACTCGGCCACCACGGTCGGTGGTCTCCTGGCAGATGGTGGGAGTAGTGAGAATTCTATTCAAATGATTTACATTTTTTATGTCAAACTTTCTGATCCTCCACACCCACGATAATCATCTCATTTTCAGGCCTATGCAACGACAACTGAATCTAATGTAATCTAATCTAGTAAAATAAGACATTTTCTTTTTGCACCTCTAGCGGCATCGGCGGTACTTTGCCTTGGAGATTTCGATGCACACTACAGATATTTAGATGCAAGGAAATAAAAAATTAATCACGTAACTTCATTTCTTCGATGTGGTAATTGAGGCTTCACGACTACGGTATAAATAAATATTATTATAGCAAACAAGATATTTCTTTAAAAGTCAGCCTGGTATGTCGCTCGTGTACTACTTGGTAAACGTCATATTTAAAAAAAAAATGATGATGATAGTAGTAATGCGAAGTGCACATCTCCTATCTTCAGACTGCCGCAGAATCTTATGTGTTACTTGTTGCTTCTTCCGCTTCTGGCGATGTATTTTTAATGCGGGTAGTTCCATGTTGATATGTAGATCAGAGTCCATAGTCAAGTAGAAGCTCCCCAATAAATGCCTAGGGCAGTCGATTCAGAGGTCTGAAGAAGATAAGGGCATACCGCCTCCACTAGTAAGTAATCCTATCAAAACATTATGGTGCTCAAATCAACCTTTTTGAAGGAGAACACTTCACTTATTTGTTGCACATTTGCGCAGGCTGTGATAAGATCACATTTATTTGTTGGAGTTATATCCATGCATAAAATCAAAAACAGAAAATGCTGCCAAGTGAAATGTCTTCGACTCAGGCAAAACTTGAGGACGGAAGCAATTTTCATGTGAAGTGTCACTGCCAGGTGACATAGCTGGATGAAACTTGGATCAGAAATAGAATTAGCTGCAGCGCTATAGGGCGGAAGGTAACAGAAAGAAATACCAACTGAGACGAACAGAAATGTCAAATTTATTTGAAGGCAGTGCTTGTAGTGAATCACGGCGATTCATAATAGTCTCTTGGACGATAAAATGCGGACCACGGTTCATAGTAACGTGTGTGATCGTAACGGACGGCAAATCACGAACTGCGAACTGCTACCATGCTCTCCACTAAGTTGCTGACCGGTTCTCGGGTAGGGTGGTCTGTTTCTAGATGAGGGCGACTGACAAATGCGGGATGGTCGCTGGCCCGTGTGGACGTGCTGAAATACGCCTATCCAAAGCATCCCACACGTGCTCTATGGGACTTAAGTCGGTGAGAGCAGGCACGCCAGTCCATTCGCCCAGTATCCTCTCGTTGCAAGAGTTTCTTCACCAGAGCTGTCCGATGCGATGGCATCCATAAAAATAAAGGCGTTTCGGAATGGAGTCCTGAAAATACTCTCATGGTGAAGGAGTACAGAGTCACAATAACACAGGTCGCTGAGTGTACCCTGTGCAAAGAGTCGGAAGTCAGTACATCAGTGTTAAATTATGCCTTCACATACCTTACATCTCGACCACCAAACGATCAAGTTAGACAAAGTTTCTAGCTCTCGTAATACGAGAAACGTCCAGCATTATCGAACATCATTCCTGTGGCTTCCCAAGCAATCAATAGGTTGCTTTGCTTTCTTATAACTCGGTTATAAGTGGTCAACATTTAAATACACACAAACTTCCATGATTTCAGAATAGGTCTCGTATGTTAGTTGTGTAGATACCTGTCACCCCGTATACATACGTTGTTCAGTGTACACGCCAGTTTACACTAGCATTTGCTGGGGATTATATCATCAGACTGATTCATCTCCTCTGAAATGAACTGGTGTACATTGCTCCTGTTGAATCATTTCGATTATATCGTGTGTCCAACTGATTCTTCTGTTTTACAGTACGCAGCATGGGGATACCGGTCATACCATGTAATTGAAGGGTCGTTTTTTTAGTGAGCACTGAATTACATAATACAATAGAAACATTATTTAACACACGAACATTCGTCACAGGAACATTTTTATAACAAAATCTTAACAAAATCAACCTTTATAAACACAATGCAATCAAATTACATTTACTATTTAATTTTTTTGAACATTTAAATTTTAGGGTAAAAGTCATAGTTATCTATTGTTTAATATACTCGCGTATTTCTCTCTTTTTGCTAATACAGTTCAGTAAACAGTAATTTCATGTCAAAATAATTGGCATTCTGCAAACAACATCAGCTATAATTTAAATCAATTCTGCTTTCATTGACTGTCGCGTGCAGTAAATATCACCTTCTTTAAGTGCCTTCTCACTTGTACATCCTTACGACGTTATTGCCATTTTCAAATAGAACCGCTTCAGATATAAATTTGGTAGCTGTTGACCTGCTGTACGGCACAGACGTGTCAGCTGTAGACGTATACCATAAATATTTTTAGCAATTAATTGGTAATCTCCTTTAGACGAACAAAATATTCATGAAAAGCTGTTCCTGGAGCAAAACAAGGGCCGAGCGGTCTAAGGCGCTGCAGTCACGATCTGTGCGGCTGGTCCCGGCGGAGGTTCGAGTCCTCCCTTGGGCATGGGTGGGTGTGTTTGTCCTTAGGATAATTTAGGTTAAGTAGTGCGTATGCTTAGGGAGGAGGAGGAGGAGATTAGTGTTTAACGTCCCATCGACAACGAGGTCATTAGAGACGGAGCATAAGGTCGGGTTAGGGAAGGATGGGGAAGGAAATCGGCCGTGCCCTTTCAAAGGAACCATCCCGGCATTTGCCTGAAGTGATATAGGAAAATCACGGAAAACCTAAATCAGGATGGCCTGACGCGGGATTGAACCGTCGTCCTTCCGAATGTATGCTTAGGGACTGATGACCTTAGCAGTTAAGTCCCATAAGATTTCACACACATTTGAACATTTTTGAACAAAACAAGGACTGTGGGGTAGACGGAAATGAAGTTACTCCATGTCATTTGTACGTGGTGTTACACGAGACTGTTCAGTAGCCAGACATTTCGAGTGAGGATTGAAGACGTCCTGCATCGAATCACTGAGAAAAAAAATCTACTAAAGAACAAAACTAAACGAATGAATAGAGTCGTTCGGCATATAGAACGACAAGAGTAGTTGCAGTAAAACTTTAGTTTCAAGGAGTGTAGAGGGAAAGAATCGCAGAGTCAGGTCTAGATAAGAGGATATATACAAAAGATCCATCTATCCCAAAGAATCCGTTCCCCACCATTACTGGACAAATCGACTACCAAAATATTCTACTAATCGTGTTATACTATGGAGAGCTTATCGAAACGATGGAAACACACGAAGTCACGTCTACGATACCGTTCTTAGACTCCCAGTTACAATTCATTACCAGTGCGTACATGCAACTTCAAAGCTTCTTGGATTCTAGGATAATAGTCGAAACAAAAATGTTCCAGCCCATTGCTACAGATGTAATCACTAATGATTACTGATGATGAAACCATCACTTTTCCAATCTAGAGCCATGGAATACGATAGAGATGAGACAGACCAGGTAGGCGTCTTTGCGCTTGGCCGTCGTCCATGTAAGAAACTGTCTTATTGTTCGAAATAAGGATCTACGTCCACACATACACTGGGCATGTCACTGTATAGAGCGTGGCAAAGAGGATTTCCTATACAGTTCGAGTACTACGCGAGGGTAATATGGCTGTCTACATGCCAATGTACGCGCGGCAATCTCTGTTGTCTTACAGTCATGGTCTCGTGGACAGATGTACGATGGTCGTAAGGTAATAGCCGTACAACCTTATTGAAATACAAATTCTGTAATTACACCTACCAGGGTTCTTTAAAACGACGTAGCCTTTCCTCCAGAGATACACACTTCTTTTCCCTGGACTCCTCTTCTGCACTGCTGCGCTGAAAATAAATAGCTTGTTGCAGTCCTAGAATGGCGTCTCTCAATTCATCCGATGTGTGCTTTCATGACTACCTGGTTTATTTATTTGATCGTTTACGAAAAACATCCATCATATAAACAAAACAATACATAGATAATTTCAGTCTGGTACTATAACCATTACCAACTTTCTACAAACAGAGCTATATAGTTACACGCATTTTAAATGCCATGTGACCAATGTTTAGTCAGCCCACAGGCTTGATTTGCAACGTCGTTGGACATTGCTGGTAAATAAGTTGATGCTCCATGGTTGCTCTTCTCCGCATTCGCACAGGTTGGAGTCAAAGAAATCCCCACTCCTTTATGTTGGTGTTGTAGCTGCCGACTCCATATCGTAACCTGTTGAGTGTTTTCCACGTCGGCCAGCTTACTTCATGGCCAGAGGGTAAGATCGCACATTCATTCTAAGATGTTGCGGTCTCGAATAAGTCAGGAAATTTGTCTGAATGCTGGAGATTGTTCAATGATATTTTCTGCAACCTGGAAGAAACTTCGGCTTTATTAGGGTCCGGCTGTTGCTGGTGAGTACCTGTACAGAGAATAGTCCTCTAAGTTTATTGTTTTACGTTTTTCTAGTCGGGCTGTTCATTCACGGGGCATGTCTGAGAATGGGACACCTGCTAGACAGTAGACCTTCTGGAGAAGAGCTGATCTCAGATACTCTGTGATGATTCTGCAAGTCTCCTTTAGAGCAATGTCAACCAGTCTGGCATTTCTAGAGCTGCACCAGACAGCACAAGCAAATTCTACTGCAAATTAACAGAGGGTCAGGGCTGATGTTCTCAGAATACGAGTCTGCGCCCCACAAATGGTGGCAGCTAGTTTACGGAGGATGTTATTTCTTACTGGTACCTTTCTTTTACTGTTAGCAGTGGGATGTGTAAGTTAGTGTTCGATGAAGAGAGACTCCTAAATATCTAGCTCTAGCGCTGCGTTCTGATTCAGTATTTTCGCAGCTCACTTGCAATTTTCGCCTTGCTTGTACTTTTTTTTTTTTTTTTTTTTTTTTTTTTTTTTTTTTTTTTTTTTTGTTAGTGCAAGGGGCATGCTTAATTTTTTGATGGATGACGTTGTGCCTGGTTGCTTGGTCGTATTTACTGAGCTCTTTGGGACAGCAACATCCTCTCAACGTGTTCCAAACTTTTTCTTGTTCAGCTTTTGCGTGGTCCTCTGGATAGTTAAAACTCCATGTTACTTCAGGGCAGGGTATGGATATTAAAGGGGATGGTAAGTAGGACGCATCCTTGTGGGAAACTATTTTTCTGGTTCTTCCATCACCTTCTATGGACTAAGAATTCGACAAAAAAATTCGGTTATGTAATAGGTATTCTGAGATTTAAATCCTTTGTTATTTCATAGAGCTTTTTTATCAGTAGACGGTGGTCAGCGGTGTAATATTTTGCCTTTAGACAGGTGAAAACTATTACCTGTGATTTTATTTTACTTTTTCAAAACAGCGCGGCTATGGATGGAAGGTAGTTTTTAAGGAACCGATTGGAACATTGGTTGGCAGGCGACGGTATGTTGATATTTTGCAAACGATTCTGCGAGGCACGTTCACAACACCGCTCGCAGGCGAGAAGGCACGGTTCGGCGAGCGTTGAATACAAGTGTGAAGTAATCAGAGCAGCACGGGGCACTGATGTGCTGTGAAGAACCCGTACGTTGCAGTTACAACAGCTCCTGGTGACATGTGTGCGGGGGCCGAAGCTTGTTGAAGAAAGCTGACGTTGTAATCAATAAAGAGCATCCCACTTGCCTCCCCCAGAGGAAGTATCTCTAAGGAATAGGGAAAACACGCATAAATAACCAAGCCCAAAGACTCAAATCAGGAAGCCGTGCCACCATTCCATCCGCACCTAGAGCCGGAGAGAATGACGATTGTTTAAGTTGCAGGCGAACCACGACGACCTCTGGTGACGGACATCAGCGGCCAACCGGCCCGCTGAAACCACTGCACGGACGCGCCATAGCTGTGGCCACACCGTCGAGGTGCACCGGCGTGAAGGGCTGCTGGGCTCCGCTCTCTGGGTGGCATCGGCCAGCGGACTGCGAGCTTTCGTCCACAGGGGCGCGGCCGGGGCGCGAACTCGCGAACTCACGACTGCAGATCTGTCTGCTGTCACTGAACGAGTTGCCCTGGGCGGACAGCCGGAGCTGCTAAGGCTCAGTTCTGCTTCCCTTCAGCACTCCACGTGGGGTCCGCGAGTAGCGCTTGAGAGAGCAGTCAGCTGTGTCGCGGGGCACTGGCGCAGCCAGCAATGCGGCTGACACTTAGCAGTGGCGTGGCTAGGAGACCGAGCGCCAGGACGCCGACGCAGCAGATTCCGGGACGGGCACTGGCGCTGTTCCACGCACGCACGCCGCGTGTCGCTCTCACTGGGATCAGCAAAAGGCCCGCTGCGCACCTTCGATGAGACGAAGTCAGTGACACACTTTCTAGTGTTTCTCTACATGCTTCAATGTCAATCACTCCTTTCTCCCAAACCATACTTATCAGTCGTTCTGACGTATTCAGACCCTGCGCTCGGGGGGTTGTAACAATATACCGCGTTAGGTGGACTACTCAAGAGGTCAGCTTCTGCCTCGTCGGATAGTTGCTTGTTCTGGTATAAGTACTGTTTCTATCCCTTTGGGCAATGTGTCTAATATCATTTGCTCGAGTAGATGGCCGGCCGTTGTTCAAAAATGGCTCTGAGCACTATGGGACTTAACATCTGTGGTCATCAGTCCCCTAGAACTGAGAACTACTTAAACCTAACTAACCTAAGGACATCACACACATCCATGCCCGAGGCAGGATTTGAACCTGCGACCGTAGCAGTCGCGCGGTTCCGGACTGAGCGCCTTAACCGCGAGACCACCGCGGCCGGCCACCGGCCGTTGTGGTCGAGAGGTTCTAGGCGCTTCAGTCCGGAACCGCGCTGCTGCTACGGTCGCAGGTTCGAATTCTGCCTCGGGCATGGATGTGTGGTGTTGTCCTTTGGTTAGTTACGTTTAAGTAGTTCTGAGTCTAGGGGACTGAAGACCTCAGATGTTAAGTCCCATAGTGCTTAGAGCCATTTGAACCATTTTCGGATAGATGACATAACAATGAAATGTGTTATACTGATACGAAGTACCCTTTGACATGCACTATATAGTGACATGCAGACGCTGACGTCACATTTTCTACCACTTTTTGTTCGTTTTGTGAGAGCTTTAATATTTTGCATCCCGAAAGATACATATTTTCGTAATACGCGAGGTCAACTTTGAAATGCATTAAACATATTAGACTATTTCCTTTCAATATATAAAACTACCGACGTTTCGGTCCATGTTGCAAGCGACCTTCTACAGGGTATCAGCAAAAGCAACCTGAATAAGGTCACTTGCAAGAGGGACCGAAACATCGTTAGTTCTATACATTGACAATGCGGTAACAAACCCGAAAGAAAATTATAGAATATGATAATGGCCGCGGAAGCCTACGTTTATATTTGCACTAGATTATTAATAATCCAGCCTTTCGTTACAGGTATGGTTCCCGGATAAGCGGAAGTTCCGGATTAGTGAGAGCGTCTGAAATTTGTTTTAAAAACATAGAGATCATTAGATCCAAAGACCTGCTAGAGATCTATAAAAGATGACACTGAACTGCAAAGAATGCCACAATATCAAATATAGTGGCATTGTTTAATATTGCAATTCAATAACCACATTATGGTGCATGATAATTCATTATTGTGCGCTATTTCGGATGTGGGCCGGATTACCACTGAAGGTCGGATTAGCGAGAGTTTAAAGTACCCCCTTGCAAACCAAGAATCGCCCACACTAAGAAAAGTTGGTTGTAGAAATTAACTGACCAATCACCATTTTATGGGTGAAAAAGACAATGCATCAAGGGAAAAAGTAAATAAATAAAATTAACGTTATTTACTGACTTGTATAGATTCCTTTATTAGCTTTTGTCCTAAACATACACGTGATAGCATGGTTATCTCTTGGAAGTTCCATCGTTACACAAAAATTAAATTATTGTTTTGGACTACAAGACGCACACAGGTCGCATATCACAACACAAAAGTATAAATACAGAACTCTTATCATGAACAAAATTCCATCTTGTCCGTAGCTCTTCAGAGCATTCGAATCCTCACCAGGCTTCAAAACTGCAATGACTCTGGCCTTACTCCAAACTTTTGGAATTTTGCGGCTCTTTATGTAGTTATTTAGTAAATCTAAGAACCATTGTTTGCTAATGGGGCCAAATCTTTTCAATTGTTCAGTACGGATGTCATCTAGGCCTCCACTTGGCTATTTTTGCGTTTGTTAAGTGCTTTGTTAAGAACATTCATGGTGAAAGGACCATGCAGAACGCTATCCTTATGGTCATTAAATGTTATAGTTTTTTTTTTTGACTGTGATTTGTCTGCCCAACAAACACTGAAGCAGCACTCTAGGGTGTCATACGCGATTTCCTTTACAAACGCACTACTCTTTCCCAGGGCCTCAGGACAAATCTCAGATATTTGCTTTCATTACCATTGATTTGTCATGTTCGATTCAAGCCATATGTTTCTTAATGTTTTCTTCAAATATCTAAACAACGTGACATTCTAAAGATATTCACGGGCAGTCTTTTCAGTACTAAAGGTTTCTTTCCGATTATTATTCGAACCGACTTTCATTTTACCCCGTCATCTTTTGCCGACAGCGCTTGGTCGAGGGTCAGAGCCACATGGCCGGCCGGTGTGGCCGTGCGGTTCTAGGCGCTTCAGTCTGGAACCGCGTGACCGCTACGGTCGCAGGTTTGAATCCTGCCTCCGGCATGGATGTGTGTGATGTCCTTAGGTTAGTTAGGTTTAAGTAGTTCTCTGTTCTAGGGGACTGATGACCACAGATGTTAAGTCCCATAGTGCTCAGAGCCATTTTGTTCAGAGCCACATGCTCATTCTGCCGATCTGCGTCTAGAAATAGCCACCTAGTCGCAGACATTGTCTTCATTCCGTTCACGTCAGACTTTATTGAGGAAACAGTATGCACGAGACGCTCATTTAGTACTGACGTCAATTGTGACCTACATGTTCTTCTGAAAGATCAAAACTTAACATCACTCCAAGGTCACGATCACTACTGCCGATCTAGATTCGCTTGAAGATGGACAGAGAAATCTCGGAAAAAACTAGCTTCTTCAAACAGCAAAACGATTTTTATTGTCCTGTGTATCAGCCACTTTAGACCGAAAATCGCTTTATTTACCAGAGCACAAGCATGCAATACTCCGTGTTTCTGTTATGTAACGTATGTTATCAACTATATGTAAACCAACACAAGTAATTTGGTGACTACATATCACACTTTCACATATATAAATAACTTTCAGCAGAGACCGATGACCTCCCTGTTTGGTCCCTCTCCCCAAATCAACCAATCTTTAACCAGAATTCAGATGTGAAAATTTTATAACAATATTGACAGTGACTAATAATATATACGGCAGAAGATACCACAAAAAAGTTTTGAAAGCTGTTTGGATAAAGAGAAATGAAACAAACAGTATTTTGTATAAGGCGCAGTAATTTTTCCAAGCAAGCACAGTGAGGCGTAACGTCGTATAACGATCCTGCCTTGGAGGCGGTTAAGTGCGAGATGTGTCTCAGAGCTGGATAGTGACAGATGGTAACGCGAGACTGGACGCACACGCAGTTTATGTATCAGCCGATAGAGGACAGTATTGGATAGGGGACTGTGATTTTAGTTTCGATTGTGACCACTCGAGTGCACTAAAGTAATAGAATGTTTTTCATAAACTGTTCTAGTATTTTCATAAAGTGTTATTATGTCTTTTTGTGTACGTAAAATGTTATAAATGTGTTTTAGCAGTATGAATGACGTGAGTATAGTTTAAGGTTAATATGAAGATAATTGTTTAACGAGTTATGTAGTAGGATTTAGTGTGGGAACACTTCGAAGAAGTATGGATATGAACAAAGGGAATTTTTGTGGAATAGATCTGTAAAGTAAGTTTATGGTAAAGGGAAAGTTAATTCAGGTATAAATAACAATAGTAATTAACTTTATGCATAAACAAAACTTCAGCATATTAGATAATTACGTCGGTAAAAAGTGCAGTCGTGAGGTTTACTATTTTGCGATTGGTTATGGATTAAAAGCGCGAACTGACGCGGGAGAATGTTGTTTTGCTATTGGCTGTTAAGTAAACTGACCAATGGTAAAGCAATATTCTTCGCGCGCCTTTCTCTGCTGGTAGAGAAGACAGAGTATTCTAGAGAGAGTCGAAGCCTAGCCGTAAAACAGATAGGACGTGTGTAGTAGAAGTTTCGATGGAAACGATAAGTTGCTGGATCTAGCAATGTTTATGCATCAAAAGTGTTGGAAAGTGACGGAATAAATATTCCGATGTGTGTGTAGAAATTTCGGAATTTTTAAGTGAATTTTGTGACGAGAAAAGACGTATATTCCGCGTCGCGTATTGAGCAGGTCGGTGGCAAAAAACTGTGACTGCATTTGGTACCGACAGACTTAATATATGGCGAGCATTCTCAATCAAAAGCAATCAGTATTTTTGTAGCTATTACGTTTCCGGGAAATGCAACACCATAAACTTGGTAACGTGAGTGAAAGGGATTGTGAGTGACTGTTAAGACTAGCACGGGCTTGGCAGTGATACTTGTTCACCTAAGTTCAGAATATATTAATTGAGGACAAAAATTCCAACCTTTCATTTGTGTGTAAACTTTCTCCCGAAACGTAGATTAGTGACTTAAATTGCAGCCTCGTTCACGTCTAAGTACAGTAGGATTCCCTCGGCTTTCATACTGGTGATCTGCTGAGACAATGTTCACAGGTAGGTGCAGGCCCGTCGTAAAGGGACGGAAAGAACCGCGCCCCCGCAACAGAAACAAGGACGAGAAACATATAAATGATGATTATATATTTTGTGAATTGAGCACAGAATATATTTCAAGGAAATTCAATAAATGTTACCTTAGAATTCGTAAATTTTTCATGTATGTACTCAACAGTTAATGTTTGTCATGGTTCTGTGTTCGTTGTTGTCCTCTTCTTTTCATTTATGGCCTTCTCAGTGGGTAGGTTATCCTTGTGGTTGCCTTGTTGGTACATTTTGATGAGGCCCATCTTGTCCAACCGAAAATGTGTCTTCATTTCATCTACCCAACAAATGAGAAATATAACGCTTCTGTCACGGTATTTCTGAATGTAAAGTGATGTGAACTGCCACTAATATTGAACCTGTGTAGGGAGGGGAAGATCTGTGATTGAAATCTCGAGCTGAAATGATGTTCGATGGAGAATTCAAGGCTGTAAGGAAGTGCGTATTTTACAGAGAGCCCCCAGGGTCAGCGCTCACTAGTCCGTCAAGGTCGGTGCGTGTTGTGGCTGCTAACATGCACAGGTTCGGAGAACAGGCGACATCTCCGCGTGTTATGTCTGCGTCATCAGGAGGCCATTGGCCTTCAGAGCCGGGTCAGAAATAGCCACGCTGTGCATACAGTGCCGCGACTGGCTGTCTGACTGAGCCACGTGAGCCGTGCGTCAGAGCACGGGGATTCCCCCGTCTGGCGGCAGCGCTCTGCCTTGTTGTGACGTAACGGCGGCAGCTGCGGCTCCGCCTGCGGCAGGCAACGCCAGCGGAGTCGTCATAGTGCCGCCACCTGTTCACTGCGGCGATACTCCGACCTTCCTTCCGCCTTCCTCGCCGCGCTGAGTGTCAGTGCCAATGTGGGCGTCACTCACGTGGCGTTTCTTAGAACGTCCGACACCGATTACTGCAGTTTCTTGGAAGTTCCGACACAAATTACTGCGGTTTCTTGTAAGCTCCGACACTGATTACGTAGATAACAACGTTCAGATTCGTGCTAAAAAGTGGCGTGAAAATACGAGTCCATAGGTTGACAGTAATGAAGGGAGAATGCTCACAATACGAGGGAAGTGTTCGTCATGATGTGTTAGCGCACGGCAGTTATCGACGATGAAATGTCTCATGCTGAAAAACGTGTAATCAACATCGATTAACTCAGAAAGATTGGAGAACCACTTTGCTGGATACACGTTCTTGCTTTAGGCGATGTACCTAGTCCTGTGCAACACGTTTTTCCTGTTTTCTGCTTATTCACCTCTGAAATCAATTTTTTTTCGTATCTCTAATATTAGCACAGTTTGGACAAAAGCCATAAGATAACTCCTATTATCGTGTCGGATCTCATTTTGCTCGGCGTAGCGCACCAACTCGATGTGGCATGGACTCAACAAGTCGTTGGAGTCCCCTGCAGAAATACTGAGCCATACTGCGTCTATAGCCGTCCATAACTGCGGGAGTGTTGACAGTGCAGGATTTGTGCGCGAACTGACCCAGCGATTATGTCCCATAAATGTTCGATGGGATTGAGGCGGACGATCCGGCTGACCATATCATTTGCTCGAACTATCCATAATATTCTTTAATCAATCGTGAGCAGTTTTGGCCTGGTGAGACGGCCTTCCGTCTTCCATAATCATTCCATTGTTCATAGTATGAAGGCTTTCACGACCGGATGACATATCTTCTGGTAAACCTTGCGGGATGTAAGGTCGTGGTCCATGAAACTCTTCAGCTCCTGACGTTTCGTCCAGTGCTTCGCTGGACATCTTCAGAGGGGTGTTTCTCCTCCGGTGAGTCTTGCCGACTGACGGGTCGGACGTCTGAGAGCGACTTATGTATCGTAGAAAGTGGGCGTGACCAGAGTTACACGTGATATGCAGAGATAACCTTTGTCAGAGATAAAACTTAACTATCGATCGTAATCTTGTCACGGATAAAACTGTCTAGCAATTCTGTAGTGCTACTGTCCAAATATCACTAAGTTTCATGGTCTCTTCTTTCCGATTAAAATTATCCCTATGTTTATATATTTCAATTGCTTCTCTACAAAGGCGTGGGTAATAGTTCGTCGTCGTAGATAAAATTTTTGTTTCGGAAAACTTCACTTGATGATTTCCTGGCTGAAAAGCGTGTTCTGCTACAGCCGATTTATCTGTTTTTCCTAATCGGCAAAGACTTCTGTGTTCTTTTAACCGTGTATTTACGCTTCTTTTTGTTGTTCCAACATAAACTTTACCACATGTACACGGCATTTTATATACGCCACTGGCTGATAGGGGAGCGCGTTTATCTTTTACAGACCGAAGAACATGACAAATTTTCTTCGTTGGTCTAAAAACAGGTCTAATATCATGTTTACTTAAAATCTTTCCAATCTGATCCGTTACTTTCTTTATAAAAGGGAGAGAGACTGTATTCTTCCATCGTTTTTCGGACTTGTCCTTGAGCTTTTTGTTGTTTGGGTGCAGAATTCTGCTTACTTCTTTCTTTGAGTAGCCATTTCTCTCAAAAGCGTGCTTCAGATGTTTTAATTCGTCGTCTACATACTCCGGCGTGCAAATCCGTTTGGCTCTGTCAACGAGACTTGTAATCACACCTCTTTTTTGTTTTGGATGGTGGTTAGAGTTTTTATGTAAGTATCTGTCTGTGTGCGTTATTTTTCTAAAAATCTGTTGTTTCAAGCTTCCATCCGTCTGTCTCATAACTAAAACATCCAAAAACGGTATTTTGTTATCATTTTCTGTCTCCATGGTAAACTGGATTCTTGGATTTATATTATTAAGGTAATCAAAAAATTCGCCTAAGGCTTCTCTACCATGTGGCCAGACCACAAATGTATCGTCTACATACCGATACCAGCGAGATGGTTTCTTATCTGCTTTTTCCAAGGCTGACTGTTCGAATTTCTCCATGTAGAAATTAGATACTGCAGGACCCAATGGGTTACCCATTGCTACGCCATTAAGTTGTTCGTAAAACTCATTATTCCACTGGAAATGACTGGAAGTAAGACAGTGTCTGAAAAGAGCAGTCAGATCTTCTGGAAAAATATCCGTTATAAAATCCATAACTTCATTAACTGGAATCATGGTAAATAAAGATACTACATCGAAACTTACTAAAATATCTTCAGGAGTCAGAATTAAACCTTCAATTTTCTCTATAAAATGACGTGAGTCCTTTATATATGAGTCCGTTTTTCCTAAATATGGTTGTAAGCGAGTTGTTAGATATCTTGCTATTTCGTACGTAGGAGAATTGATAGCACTAACAATCGGTCTCAGAGGAAGGTCCTTCTTATGTACCTTGGGTAGCCCATAGGTTTACCAGAAGATATGTCATCCGGTCGTGAAAGCCTTCATACTATGATCAGAAGACTCTACGGGGAGCAATTCTCAAAATCAGTTAGACGCCTGGAAATTTTACGTAAGAAGAGAGCGCATTTAATTTGTACTTTAACATTCTTGTTGCGTTGTAGGGATTCGTCTACCATACCGAATTTTCTAAAGTTGAAGAGGATGTTCCAGACAGCCCGCGTTCATCGGATATTTGATTATACAGAAGCAGCACTACTTCGAGAGAGGATACATTATACAAGACGAGAGATGGATAATGTTGACCGTAAGTTACTGCAGTTACATTTATTCCTTGCTAGTAAGATACAGAGAGCCCTATGGATTAAAATAGATTGCCTTACATTTCGATCTATGGAAACCATGATGGAAACGACTACTAGAAGGCATAAGAAGAAGTTCGAAAAGTTACAAACTTATGCAGAATCTACAAATAATATAGTGATGTCTGAAACTGTTATTAATAAGTCAGACAGAGTTTTATCTCAAGACGAAATTTCAGTTCTTGCAAAAGGAGGAAACTACTCTATAACACCTCCGAAAGTTCCTGTTGAGGATATTATTGCAAATGTAGAAGCAGGTATACGTACTCTCCCCAAAGAAACTGCAAATGCAATCCGGATCGAAACCACCAGAGTATTATGCCGCAGTAAACCTCTGGAAAGTAATTTAACCAATGGCGAAAGAAAGGCTCTGAGAGATTTAAATGCAGATGAAGACATAGTGATTGTTCCTGCTGATAAAGGGAATGCTACGGTCGTTTTAAATACAGAAGATTATCAAAGCAAAATTTTGAATCTTTTAACGGCAGGGCAATACAAAAAACTTAAGAAAGATCCTACAGCCAGCGTACTACGAAAAACAAATAATTTGATAAAATCGGCCACTTCTATTCAAAAAGAAGAAAAAAGAGCTTTATTGAAGACTGAAGCTATGTGTCCTAGACTCTATGGGCTACCCAAGGTACATAAGAAGGACCTTCCTCTGAGACCGATTGTTAGTGCTATCAATTCTCCTACGTACGAAATAGCAAGATATCTAACAACTCGCTTACAACCATATTTAGGAAAAACGGACTCATATATAAAGGACTCACGTCATTTTATAGAGAAAATTGAAGGTTTAATTCTGACTCCTGAAGATATTTTAGTAAGTTTCGATGTAGTATCTTTATTTACCATGATTCCAGTTAATGAAGTTATGGATTTTATAACGGATATTTTTCCAGAAGATCTGACTGCTCTTTTCAGACACTGTCTTACTTCCAGTCATTTCCAGTGGAATAATGAGTTTTACGAACAACTTAATGGCGTAGCAATGGGTAACCCATTGGGTCCTGCAGTATCTAATTTCTACATGGAGAAATTCGAACAGTCAGCCTTGGAAAAAGCAGATAAGAAACCATCTCGCTGGTATCGGTATGTAGACGATACATTTGTGGTCTGGCCACATGGTAGAGAAGCCTTAGGCGAATTTTTTGATTACCTTAATAATATAAATCCAAGAATCCAGTTTACCATGGAGAGAGAAAATGATAACAAAATACCGTTTTTGGATGTTTTAGTTATGAGACAGACGGATGGAAGCTTGAAACAACAGATTTTTAGAAAAATAACGCACACAGACAGATACTTACATAAAAACTCTAACCACCATCCAAAACAAAAAAGAGGTGTGATTACAAGTCTCGTTGACAGAGCCAAACGGATTTGCACGCCGGAGTATGTAGACGACGAATTAAAACATCTGAAGCACGCTTTTGAGAGAAATGGCTACTCAAAGAAAGAAGTAAGCAGAATTCTGCACCCAAACAACAAAAAGCTCAAGGACAAGTCCGAAAAACGATGGAAGAATACAGTCTCTCTCCCTTTTATAAAGAAAGTAACGGATCAGATTGGAAAGATTTTAAGTAAACATGATATTAGACCTGTTTTTAGACCAACGAAGAAAATTTGTCATGTTCTTCGGTCTGTAAAAGATAAACGCGCTCCCCTATCAGCCAGTGGCGTATATAAAATGCCGTGTACATGTGGTAAAGTTTGTGTTGGAACAACAAAAAGAAGCGTAAATACACGGTTAAAAGAACACAGAAGTCTTTGCCGATTAGGAAAAACAGATAAATCGGCTGTAGCAGAACACGCTTTTCAGCCAGGAAATCATCAAGTGAAGTTTTCCGAAACAAAAATTTTATCTACGACGACGAACTATTACCCACGCCTTTGTAGAGAAGCAATTGAAATATATAAACATAGGGATAATTTTAATCGGAAAGAAGAGACCATGAAACTTAGTGATATTTGGACAGTAGCACTACAGAATTGCTAGACAGTTTTATCCGTGACAAGATTACGATCGATAGTTAAGTTTTATCTCTGACAAAGGTTATCTCTGCATATCACGTGTAACTCTGGTCACGCCCACTTTCTACGATACATAAGTCGCTCTCAGACGTCCGACCCGTCAGTCGGCAAGACTCACCGGAGGAGAAACACCCCTCTGAAGATGTCCAGCGAAGCACTGGACGAAACGTCAGGAGCTGAAGAGTTTCATGGACCACGACCTTACATCCCGCAAGGTTTACCAGAAGACATTCCATTGTTGTTTGGGAATATGACGTCCATGAATGGCTGCAGATTGTCTCTAGGCGCCCGATATAACCATTTCCAGTCAGTGATCGGTACAGCTGGACCAGAGGACCCAGCCCATTCCCTGTAAACACAGTCCACATCATTGTGGAGCCGCCACCAGCTTGCACAGCGCTTTGTTGACAACCGGGGTCCATAGCTTCGTGTGGTCGACCCCTACCATCAGATCTCACCAACTGGAACCGGGACTCATCTGACCAGGTCATGGTTTTCCAGTAATCTTGGGTCCAGCCGATATGGCTGAAATGGCGTTGCAAGCGATGTCGTGTTTTAGCAAAGCCGCATCAGCTTCCATAGCCCATTACGCCAAATTTCGCAGCACTGTCCTAACGGACGTTCATCGTACGTCCCACGTTGATTTCTGCCGTTACTACACACATTGTTGCCATCCGTTAGGACTAACAACTCTACTGAAACGCTGCTCCTCTCGGTCGTTAAGTAAAGGCCATCGGTCGTTGGATTGTCCGTGATGAGAGGAAATGCATGAAATGTGGTATTCTCGGCACACTCTTGACGCTGTGGATCTCAGAATGTTGAATTCCCCAATGATTTCCGTAATGGAAAGTCCCTTGCTTCTAACTGCAACTACCATTTCACGTTCAGAATTTGTTAGTCCCATCGCGAGGCCGTAATCAGGCCGGAAATCTTTTCATACGAATCACCTGAATACAGATGACATCTCCGCCAATGCACTGCCCTTTTATATCTTGAGTACACGATACTACCGCCATCTGAGTGTGTGCATATCGATATCCAGTTACTTTTGACACCTCAGTGTAATTAACTACTATGATCAACCTAGAATATTTGCTTTTGTTACTCTTTCGTGTTGCGGCTCCTCTGACTAGGTGCCATCATTCTCGCAATGATCTTTAGCCTTTACGCTGTCATACTGGCGACTTCTTCAAAGGAAATCGTCCTCACAGGCGGTCTTCCTTCATTCGGTCATCTCATGAGTTTTATTCCAGTCAGACATTTGGAATTCTTGTGTGTTCATTTGTTCAATAGGCATGTTTCACTTCTGTTTATTGCCCTGTATTCTGTCACTATAATGAAAACGTTCACTGAATTTTCTATAGTATTATTAATCTTCTTGTCGTGTAGTGAATAAGATGCCACCCTCGTCAACTTGTAACCGTTTCTTTTTTGAGCTACTTAACTTCTGCTTCCAGTTGTCGTAAATTCACACAGAATTTCCGTCACATTGTCATAATCACATCCTTTTGGTTTAGGCAATTTTGCCTGTCCTGGTTTCAAGTAGACCATAGCTAATCTTTCCATCTCTTATTAGGACACATCTCTTTTCCCTTGATGTGTATGTTTGTACATTAATTCAGATATTCGTTCATCTGATATCCTTTGAATGTATGCTTTTGACTACCATTTCATTCCTAGTTTCACTATTTCTTTATTCGATCTACGAATTTGTAGCCAGCTGAAGGTCTTAGGAATCTCATCTCCGCTGTTTCATCCTCCTCCTTTGACAGGCGGTTAGGGTCCCCACGTCTCTGACCGATACACTGGAACTGGTACTGCCACCACATTATACAATTTTAGTATTGTCTATCTGCTACCTTTTGTGAGGAGAGTACCTGTTGTTGAAAGTTTTGCAGTTTGTATTTTTGATCAGTGGATGTAATATATGAGGCCTCATATCCCAGGTACTTAAAAGTACTTATTCTTTCCAGCAGTTTCCTGCCCATTACAAATTTTGCTCTTAAAGGCTGCTTACAGTAAAATGCCATTAAATTACTTTATCTTCAAACATTCTGGTGTTATAATACTTTGCTACCTAGTTCTAGTACCTAATATCTCTCTGAGCACCCATGGTATACGTGTAGGATCTTTGACTAGGAATCAACATGCCCTCTGTCCCGGATTCGAAAGCCGCCACCGCTTAAATTTTGATTAATAATCAGCATTGGCGGCCGAAGACTTCCTGCATGAGAAGTCACACTCATTCTGCCATCGGACTCGTGAAAGAGGCGGAGGAACGGATAAAGGTTCAGGGCACTCTGTTGTGTTTAGGTTGGGAAACTGCTTCTAAAGGCGGAAGAATCAGCAATGATCAACGGCATGAGGATGCAGAAGGCAATAGAAACAACTCAATTAAAGACACATAATGTATACCCACAGGACATGTGGCCTGTAATTGAGAAAGTGTCATGACGATCTCTCCATTGGCAAAAAATTCCCGAATAGTCCTCTATTCGGATCTCTGGGAAGGACCTGCCAAAGGGGAGGTGACCACGAGAGAAAGACTGAATAACCGAGGAAAGGGTACCATTCCACTGCTCGGAACGTCAGATGAGTATAGGGTAATATCAAAAGCAGCAGAAAATGGTATAATGGTGCAGCAGTGGTGCTATTCTGGGTCGCCCTTTGAGAGGTAGAAATTCTTTATTTTTTCCTAACCAAATAGTGAGAGTCAGGCTCTCTGAAGTCCTGATCACCTGAAGAGCTCATAATTGATGAGCCAGACACCAGCGAACTGGGTTTGGGAGCGGGAGAGCACCGAACTGGTAATATTTGTCAGTGGATTTTAATTTCCGTTATTGGGTTACAGCGCACGAAAATCTCCAGATCGTGGAGGACTTGGGTGGGGGACGGCGGGGGGGGGGGGGGGGGGGGGGACGGGGAGGGGGGCGCTGCGATTGTGTTTATTTTTTACTGAAACTGCCTGTACCAAAACTTTGTTAAATTAGACTAACTTCCTGTAGCTGTTAGTATGCGTCAGTATATAATGTTGATGACTTGCGTGTCATTTACTGAAGAGAAGCTGCCTACAGTCTTTGTACAGAGAAGTATGTCTTATTTCATAGTGAAGAAAGCAGTGTGGGCATTTGTAGACCTGTGCTCGTTTCAGTCAAGTGCTGGCGAGCCGGGAGTGGGTCAAAGGATTTTCTAATTGGAAACATTTGGGGAGAAATGGGCAATGCCAGCTTTTTTCCTACAGCCAAGAGTAGAATCCCGGAAAACATAGACGGAAGTGATGGATGTGGGTTATGGTTAACTTGTTTCCAGGAATACGTCTCCCAACCAATCATATAAAGGACTATTAAGGGCGTATGCACTAACTTAACGTGTGTAACAATATTTTACACATAGGTGCACAACAGCAGCGGTTCCACGTAATAAAATTATAAACAGCCGACCAGTTGCAATGGACAAAGAATTCTTTACCTAGGTTTCGACAAATATAAATTTGTCTTCTTCAGAAGGTGGCAATTTTACATTAGTAAGGACTAATGTACCATCGCCGCTTTTACAAATGTCGGCATAGATCCATTTGTAAAAATGAAATATAGCCCTAGGATTAGGGTTTGTCACGTAAATATAAATTAGTACATGGATCTTGCAGAGCTCACAACCGGTTGTTACTTCACTAACTAGCCCAACATACGATGCCCGACACTTGTGGTACGCCCTGAATTGAGAGAAGAGCTGATTCAATCTTGATTCCACATCTATGCGTCTTAAACTATTAGTTACCAATTACTTCCAAACGATAGATGTTCCAATAGCACCCATGGCAACATAGAGATCGTTGCCAACATGTAAGGACAGTTTCTCTCAGAAGGAAGGAACGGAGGCGTGTGATGCGCACACACGCAGCCTCGCCAGGGAAACGCCTACGAGAGCAGAGCCGACCGCTGCCTGGTACCGATGGGATGTGGGGGCTGCTCTGACGTTAAAAAAAAAAAAAAAAAAAAAATATCGACGCCGCGAGAGCGGCTGGGTAGCGCGTCAGATCCGGTAGTGTGACGCGCAGCACGGCAGGTGCGAATTAGGGTACAGCGGCATCCGGAAGCGACCTCATGATGACGCAGGGGTACAGGTAATCTGGCGAATGTCGTTCGCTCTGGCTGTCCGCACTTGCCAGGGCGCAGTCAACAGACTCTTAGGAATATGGTAACCATCCAACTTGTCAAATTTGTTGCTTTCTATGCAAGGTTTGTCAAACAAGAGCGCAGACATAGCGACAAACCTTGTAATGGTGTGGAGCGTGTGCAGTTGGAGTGATTTGGGACCCCTGTCTGATCACCTGCATCCATTAATGCCCATTCTGCATTCCGTCAGATTTGGATAATTGCAGCAGGACAATGCGACAACCCACTCGACCACTTTTCACACCGTGTGTATTTGTCACTAAGTTCACGAAGCGACAAAGAAACTCGTACAGGCATACGTATACAAACACAAATATATGTAAACAGGCAGAATGCGGCGCTGCGGTCGGCAACTCCTGTGTCAGACAACAAGTGTCTGGCCCAGTTGTTAGATCGGTTACTGCGGCTACAATGGTAGGTCATCAAGATTTAAGTGAGTTTGAACGTGTGTTATAGGCGGCGCACGAGCGATGGGACACAGCATCTCCGACTTAGCGACGATGTGGGGATTTTCACGTACGACCATTTCACGAGTGTACCGTGAATATCAGGAATCCAGTATAACATCAAATCTCCGACGTCACTGCCGCCCGAAAAAGATGCCGCGAGAACTGGACCAACGACGACTGAAGAGAATCGTTCAACATGACAGAAGTTGCATATTGTTGCAGATTTCAATGCTGGGCCATCAACAGGTGTGAGCGTGCGAACCATTCAACGAAACATCATCGATATGGATTTTCGGAGCCGAAGGCGCACTCATGTATCCCTGATGACTGCACGACACAACGCTTTACGCCTCACCTGGGCCCGTCAACACCGACATTCGACTGTTGATGACTGGAAACATGTTTCCTCTTCGGACGATTATCGTTTCAAATGGTATCGAGCGAAAGGACACGTACGGTTATGAAGACAATCTCATGAATCCATGGACCCTACAGCTCAGCAGGGTACTGTTAAAGCTGGTAGACGCTCTGTAATGGTGTGGAGCGTGTGCAGTTGGAGTGATTTGGGACCCCTGATACCTCTAGGTACGACTGTGACATGTGACACGTACGTAATCATCCTGTCTGATCACCTGCATCCATTCATGCCCATTCTGCATTCGTCAGACGTGGATAATTCCAGCAGGACAATGCGACAACCCACTCGACCAGATTTGCTACTGAGTGGCTCCAGGAACATTCTCATTTTAAGCACTCCAGCTGGCCACCAAACTCCCCAGGCATGAACATTAATGAGCACTTTGGGTTCCTTGCAATGAGCTGTTCAGAAGAGATCTACACGCCCCTTGTACTCTTACGGGTTTATGGACAGCTCTGCAGGACTGGTGTCAGTTCCCTCCAGCACTACTTCAGACATTAGTCGACTCCGTGCCATGCCGTGTTGCGGTACTTCGACGTGATCGTGGGGGCCTTACGCGGTATCGGGCAGGTGTAACAGTTTGAAAAAAAAAATGGTTCAAATGGCTCTGAGCACTATGGGAGTCAACTGTTGTGGTCATAAGTCCCCTAGAACTTAGAACTACTTAAACCTAACTAACCTAAGGACATCACACACATCCACGCCCGAGGCAGGATTCGAACCTGCGACCGTAGCGGTCGTGCGGTTCCAGACTGTAGCGCCTTTAACCGCTCGGCCACTCCGGCCGGCTGTAACAGTTTGACTCTTCAGGTGTATTTTGATAGTAGTGGAAGTGGCTACCAATTACAGACAAAGCATTTGTCGCACTGCCTGCAGCGCTGTGTGTAAAGAAGAAAATAAAGACAAGACACTTGTCTAGGCAATGGCAGAAGTTGATAGATAAATAAACCCATGAAAAACGGCTATAAATATGTTACTCACAGAACCCGATGATTAGAAGACTTTTATTCGGTTCCCTTTTATACGTTGTGCAATACTATTATATGGCAGGGAACCCCTAAGCACATCTACCATTTGGGTAATTATCAGTACTCTTTCGTTTCTATCCTCTTGCGTAATTTCCACAGTTGTGGAAAGTAAAGATACAGCGAGATGAATTGTAATACAAACACTTTCTCGCTAGACATGTGCGGCGGAACATGAAACACAGTGTCCTTCATTTCGTCAAATCGGCCTTCAATCAGAATTTCTCACAAACACGTCCAGTTACATCAGTGTACGACAAACACGTCTAGTAATGTGGCACCCAGCCAAATAAAGGACAAAACTAATGATGTTTGTCAAATTGTTTGATCATTTCCATCGTGTTCCGTAGATACTTTCGAAGTGGTCCATTCACGAATGTGGAACTAGTTAAGGTATACTGAGAGCTTGCGTTGAGACTGGATGACACAGCTGGTTGGTCTACTTCAATTTAAATAGTAGAAATTATGGTACAATCAAAGTGGTGGCCCTGTCTAGTTGCGTTACACTGGACGTTAAGTTTGTTAGTCATAAGTAATCAGGATAAAATTAAGTTCACTATTCACCTCAAAAGCAATAATGGTGTACTCGTGTACGCTCCGTGTAGCTTTACTGCAGCAGGTATAAACCAGACTCAAGAAAACTGAATAAACATTACTCTCTGGCATTATAAACTGATCAGCGATAGCATTATTACCACCTACCTAATAGGTAAGGACATCTTTGACACGGATAACGGCGGCGACGCGTCGTGGCATGGAAGTGGTGGGGCCTTGGCAGACTGCACGAGACAGTTGGCTCCACATCAGCAAACACAAGTCGCTTTTTTCTTTGAGTCATCTGCCTTCTGCCTGGTCTGATATGGCCCGCCACGAATACCTCTCCTGTACCAAGCTCTTCATCTCAGAGTAGCACTTGCAAACTACCTACTCAATTATTTGCTGGATGTATTCCAATCTCTGCCTTTCTCTACAGTTTTTGCCCTCTACAACTTCCTACAGTACCGTGGAAGTCATACCCCTATGTCCTAACAGATATCCTCTCATCCTGCCCCTCCTTCTTGTCAGTGTTTTTCACATATTTCTCTCGTTTCCGATTCTGTGCTAAACCTCGTCATTCTTTACCGTATCAGTCCACCAAATTTTCAGCATTCGTCTGTAGCACCACATCTTAAATGCTTCGATTCTCTTCCGTTTCGGTTTTCCCACAGTCAATGTTTCACTACCATACAGTGCTGTTCTCCAAATGTACATTCTCAGAAATTTCTTCCTCAAATTAAGGTCTATGTTTGATATTAGTAGACTTCTCTTTGCCAGGAAAGCCCTTCTTCCTAGTACTGTTCTGTTTTTGATGTCCTTCCTGCTCCGTCCGTAGTTATTTATTGCTTAACTTCATCTACTTCGTGACCATCATTCCTGATGACAAGTTTCTCGCCATTCTCATTTCTGCTTTTTCTCATTACTTTCATTTTTCTTCAATTTACTATAAACCCATATTCTCCACTCATTAGACTGTTCATTCCATTCAGCAGATCGTGCAATTCTTCTTCACTTTCACTCACGATAGCAATGTCATAAGCGAATCGTATCATTGATGTCCTTTCGCCTTGAATGTTAATCCCACACCTGACCCTTTCTTTACTTCCATCATTGCTTTTTCGATATCTATATTGAACAGTAGGGGCGAAGAACTAAATCCCTGTCTTACACCCTTTTTAATCCGAGCACTTCACTCTTGGTCGTCCACATTATTATTACCTCTTGGCTCTTGTAAATATTGTATAATATCGGTCACCCTCTATAGCTTACCCTTCTTTTTCTCAGAATTTCGAACATCTTGAACTATTTTACATTGTCCAACGCTTTATCCAGGTCGACAAATCCTATGAACGTGTCTGGATTTTTCTTTCATCTTGCTTCTATCATCAGCCGCGGTCAGAATTCCCTCTCTGGTGCCTTTAGCTTTCGTAAAGCCAAACTGATCGTCATCTAGCACATTCTCAATTATCGTTTTCATTCATCTGTGTATTATTCTTGTCAGAAACTTGGATGCATGCGCTGTTAAGCTGATCGTGCCATAATTCTCGCATTTGTCAGCTCTCGCACTCTTCGGAATTGTGTAAATGATACTTTTTCCTAAAGTCAGATGGTATGACGCCAGACTCATACATTCTACACACCAACGTGAATAGTCGTCTTGTCGCCACTTCCCCGAATGATTTTAGAGTTCCTGATGGAATGTTACCTATTCCTTCTACCTTATTTGATCGTAAGTCCTCCAAAGCTCTCTTAAAATCTGATTCTAATACTGGATCCCCTATCTCTTCTAAATCGACGCCTGTTTCTCCTTCTAGCACATCGACAAATCTTCCCCCTCATAGAGGCTTTCTACGTTGTCTTTACACCTGTTCCCTCTCTCCTAATTCCCGAAATTTTTGGAGAGGGGAGCAATAAGCCTTGACCTCATGTTCAGTAGCATCCCGGATGTGCTCTATCCGTTCACATCTGGCCAGTTTTGGGGTGGGGGATGGGGGGTTCACTCAGCACTGTATTCCTCTAAAGCACTCTGTCTCTCTACTGCCGTTGCAATAATACAATGTTCTGGCTGATTAGTGTAGTTCTGAAAAGTATACAGATGTTAAATTATTGCATTTATCCAAAAATGCACTCAGTCACTTGAAGTATACTTTTGTACCTGATCCATGTGCAGGTGGGCATTGGTTCGGGGTTGTCAATTTATATAAGAATGTTGAAGTGTGCCCTGCATCTGATACACGTCTATTAAGCTCCCTCCAAAATAATGAACGCGGAGTCCCACGACTGCAAATGAGACAAGAAACACAATATTTTGGTTTACTCTGATGAAGTTATCCACAAAAAACTGAGAGACAATGTCAGTATTAATATATTATGATCTTTGCACATCTGACAAATGGTTTGGGGGGAAGGACAATAACAATCGCCCAAGTCAATTACTTGCAAAGACGATGTGTACAGCGATTCTCATGATGTTAACTGAAAGGCAGATAGTAATACAGAAGGCAATGAATCACACCTGTGGTCGGAGTTGAAAGCATACTGTTCATTGAATCAAGATACAAGTCTTCAATGTGAAGAATATTTAAAGGTAAGTCGTTATGATGAATAGGGTTCAGGAACAGTTATAGGAGCAATATGCAAGCAATCATTAGTGGTTAGCACACTGGACTCGCATTCGGAAGGACGACGGTTCAATCCCACGTCCGGCCATCCTGATTTAGGTTTTCCGTGATTTCCCTAAATCGCTCCAGGCAAATGCTGGGATGGTTCCTTTGAAAGGGCAAGGCCGGCTTCCTTCCCCATCCTTCCCTAAACCTACGAGAGCGATAATCTCGCTGCTTGGTTTCTTCCCCCAAACAAGCAACCAACCATGCAATAATTTCTAGCAGTCTTACATTGCTAAGCTCTGTTTCGTTTACTGTTACCCTACCTACATTTTGTCTGCCTCTTAGGAATTCTGTGAGAAAGCAGCCACTGGTTCTAATTAATATACACATTTGTTTGTTACAGATGCCAGGGCCACAAGATGTAGAGTAGAGGACTGCCCCAACTTCAGAGCCATACGGTACTACGAGGAGCTGGGCTGCGTTCCAAGTGACGGCTCCAGAGAATGCTGCCCCAGCCGCTTCGACTGCAGTAAGTATCCTATCTGGAAGTTATGACTTCGATCTGTAATGCGTACCTTGAGAATAAACTAGAAAGTATAAACTAGAAACATGCCATACCTTTCACAATGGGAACAAATTGTTTTCTAGTCTACAGCTGGGTGCCTTCAGTGCCACAACAACCACTTTCATTCCGCATCCACAACCCCAATGAAAATGTATTTTTGACCTCTTACAATCTGAGCGTAATGCTGGGGTAATACCACCTTTTCCACTGACAGACAGCAAAAGTGCACCGAGCTGCGCTTCGGTATTCGGCAAAAATTACTGTCGTTTGACGGCCAAAGCCAACGGTTGGTTATAATTAAATTGACGGTCTTCAGAACACTAGAGTATCGACTGATATACATCGTAGGACGCTGAAACATCGTAGGTGTGCTCGTCAACCGGTATGTTCACACAATATGCTCAAATAAATAATTGTCCTCCTTGCCGCTTCCAATAATCAGCGCATTTCCTCGAAACGTTCCCCACGTGGGCTTCCTACAACTGAACCACCATTCGGTGCAGTGATTTTTAGTTTCTATTTATTATATTTGTGACAACAAATCGTAATCAAATCACAAAGACAGAAGACGTTTCTGTTTAAAAAATGTTATTGTGTTCAGGAAAGATCATGTAGTCGTATGCCATATGTAATACTTTAAAAAATTATTTTTCT
Organism: Schistocerca americana; assembly: GCF_021461395.2. Taxonomy (NCBI): domain Eukaryota; kingdom Metazoa; phylum Arthropoda; class Insecta; order Orthoptera; family Acrididae; genus Schistocerca; species Schistocerca americana. Next base: position 266,043,281 of record NC_060120.1, read on the forward strand.
AGGTACACTTCTGTCGTTGGACAAGGCAAAGTGCTATTACAAAGGGAAAACTTATGAACCTGGCCTAGAAACAGGGGAAGAACTAGACTTCAAGTGCATACCGAGTTGCGAATGCAGTAGCGATACGGACGGAACGAATGGGTAAGTGAAGTGTCCCATCTGCTCTGAATCTGTATAACCTATAATTACATTAGGTTACCTTCCATTAGGAGCGTGGGTGCACCCAGCAACTGTCTTATGGTTTACACATGACAGAGCACAGTAACCAGTCGTCCTTTTTTGTGAAATCTAGATTTCGGCTAGTGCCTAGCCATTGTCAATGCATTATTTCATAGTATCAAATCATGTCAGTTCACTCCTGTTCGGGCGTTTGTAACAATTCTTTCAAGAATACTCACAGTAGTCATTTGTACGTAAATAAAACTATATGTTTTACAGTAATTTCAGCATCGCGAAACAAGCTAACCAAGTTAACCAACAGATATGTACAGTCAACTTATTAGCCGAAAACGTTTGAAATTAGGTTTCTAAAATATGAGATGAATTAAAAACATAGAGTGTAACAAGCAGTGCTATCACACGTTATCTGCAAAAGTTAGTAATGTGTGTGAAAATATTCAGTATTTGTCTCATTGTTGACGCAGTGCGTAATTATCACATTTCAGTCTTAAAAGACTGACAAGTATACCACATTTATACAAGCTTCTGCAGAAAAAAAAAACATAATTGGGTGAATGTATACACCAGGTATTAGAAGTGGCACATGTGCTCGCCACAGCGCAATTTCCAGCAGTGGGTCCTGGTCCTACATCTTCCTCTGTTAGTTGTCGGTGAACTGTTCCTGTGAGAACAAGGCCCTGCAGGAGTTTTACGTCCATCCACAGTTACTTCGACCCCTACCATTTGCTGTCATCACAACTACATCATAAACTAAAGAGCCAAAGAAAGTGCTATACCAGCCTAATATCGCGTAGGGCCCCCGCGAGAGCACAGAAGTGCCGCAACGCGAAGTGACATGGACCCGACTAATGTCAATGAGGCAGAGCATCTACGAGGTAGCATTCAAGTGGGGATATTCCCGTACGACCATTTCACGAGTGTTACGTAAATGTCAGCAGTCCGGCAAAAAAACAAATCTCCGACGTCGCTGTGGCCAGAAAAAGCTCCTGCAAGAATGGGACAAACGGTGACTGAAGAGAATCGCTCAGTGTGACAGAAGTGCAACCCTTCCACAAAGTGCTGCAGATATCAATGCTGGGCCATCAACAAGTGTCAGCGTGCTTATCATTCAACAAAACATCATCGATATGGGCATTCGGAGCCGAAGGCCCACTCGTGTACCCTTGATGACTGCACGACACAAAGATTTAGTCTGGCCTGGGCACGTTAACACCGAATTGGACATTTGATGACTGGAAACATGTTGCCTGGTCGGATGAGTCTCATTTCAAATTCTATCGAGCGGATGGACGTGTGCGGGTATAGAGACAACCTCATGAACCCATGGACCCTGCATGTCAGCAGGGAACTACACAAACTGGTGGAGACTCTTTGATGGTGTGGGGTGTGTGCAAAATGGTTCAAATGGCTCTGAGCACTATGGGACTCAACTGCTGAGGTCATTAGTCCCCTAGAACTTAGAACTAGTTAAACCTAACTAACCTAAGGACATCACAAACATCCATGCCCGAGGCAGGATTCGAACCTGCGACCGTAGCGGTCTTGCGGTTCCAGACTGCAGCGCCTTTAACCGCACGGCCACTTCGGCCGGCTGGGGTGTGTGCAGTTGGAGTGGTATGGGATCCCTGATACGTTTAGATACGACTCTCACAGGTGACGAGTACGTAAGCATTCTGTCTGATCACCCTGCATCCGTTCATGTCAATTGTGCTTTCTGATGGATGATTCTAGCAGGACAATGCGACACCCTATACGTCCAGAATTGCTACAGATTGGCTCCAGGAACACTCTTCTGAGTTTAAACACTTCCGCTGGCCATCAAACTTGCAAGATATGAACATTTTTAAGCATGATCTGGATGCCTTGCAACGTGCCGTTCAAAAGAGATATCCAACCGCCCCCTCCCCTCCGCCATACTTTCACTGATTTATGGACAGCCCTGCAGGGTTCATGGTGTCAGTTCTCTCCAGCACTACTCCAGACATTCTTGATGCAATAATTTACCAACAGCCGTATTGCATCAAAAAGTTCATGCCAGCCGTCGTCCCAC